>NC_136509.1:75382933-75512933 GCF_053919585.1 Euprymna scolopes
GTTTCTAAACCTAGGAGTAAGGGACATACACACACAAAATGACTTTTATAAAAATGGTATATATATATATATATATATATATATATATATATATATATATATATATATATATATATATATACTGTGGAAGCAAAATCAAGACTTCAAACAGGGTGTTGATGGCAACAGAAAGTGTATTTCATTTTACGTTACAATTGTTTCCATGTCAAGTCGAACAATTTCAAACATTACATCCTTTGAGAATTTTCAAAAACCAGCATTTCTTCAGACTTTATAAATAAACACACTTTTGACAATAGAGCATTTTTGAAGAGAAAGAAAAAAAGAAAAATTCCCTTAACGGTAAAAGCATGTGAGATACATATACCTTTGCTGTAGTTACGGAAAAGCACGACATATATATATATATATATATATATATATATATATATATATATATATATATATATATATACATATATATATGTTATTTATTTGTTTTTGTTTGCCATATTTTTGAGTAAATTTAATTATTTATACGAAAGTGTATTTTTACATAAATGCGAGTTGGGAATAATTTTACCTTTCACCAATTTGGCACCCTAAAATGGGGAGCGGCATATGCATTGTTTTTAAATATAAATATCCAGTACGATGAATTAAATCAAAGATCAATCAATTTTATGGTTTACAGTTTTACAAAATAATGTTGGGCGAAAATATTTTAATATACAACGATCCCTGCCAAATAAAAATGTGGAATATACTGGAGCCAATTAAAAATTGTAGATTGTATATTTAAATCTTTTAGTGAAATATCGATTTTTCGAAACAAAATTATATCATTTGAATCGGATGACTCAGTTGCATATTCTTTTTTAGTGTTTAATCTAATTTTACGGATGTCCTTTTCTATGTTGTATTAAAATATGTTGATATTTAATTCATTTACAAAGTATGTGCTAAAAGACAAAATTTATTTTCAATGTATGTATTTGAAAGCAAAATCTTTTTTCAATGTATGTATTTGAAAGCAAAATTTATTTTCAATGTATGTATTTGAAAGCAAACTTTATTTTCAATGTATGTATTTGAAAGCAAAATTTATTTTCAATGTATGTATTTGAAAGCAACATTTTTTTTCAATGTATGTATTTGAAAGCAAAATTTATTTTCAATGTATGTATTTGAAAGCAAAATTTATTTTCAGTGTATGTATTTGAAAGCAAAATTTATTTTCAATGTATGTATTTGAAAGCAAAATTTATTTTCAATGTATGTATTTGAAAGCAAAATTTATTTTCAATGTATGTATTTGAAAGCAAAATTTATTTTCAATGTATGTATTTGAAAGCAAAATTTATTTTCAGTGTATGTACTAAAAACCAACTATATTTTCAATGCATGTATTTCAAAGTAAAATTATTTTCAATGTATGTATTTCAAAGTAAAATATATTTTCAATGTATAGACTAAAAAGCAAAATTTATTTTCAATGCATAGACTAAAAATCAACATTTATTTTCAATGCATAGACTAAAAAGCAACATTTATTTTCAATGTATAGACTAAAAAGATAACTACATTTTCAATGTATAGACTAAAAAGCAAACTATATTTTCAATGTATAGGCTAAAAAGCACACTATATTTTCAATGTATAGAATAAAAAGCAAACTAGAGTTTCTATGCATAGACTAAAAACGCAAACTATATTTTCAATGTATAGACTAAAAAGCAAACTAGAGTTTCTATGCATAGACTAAAAACGCAAACTATATTTCCAATGCATACACTAAAAAGCAAACTATATTTTCACTGTATAGACTAAAAAGCAAAATATATTTTCAACTTATAGACTAAAAAGCAATGTATAGACTCAAAAGTAAAATTTATTTTCAATGTATGCACTAAAAAGCAACATATATTTTCAATGTATGTGCATAAAAGCAAAAATTTATTTTACATGCATGTGCATAAAGCAAAATTTATTTTACATGTATATACTAAAATACAAAATAAAGTTATAATGTATGTGCTAAAAACGAAATTTGTTTTCAATGTATGTACTAAAACAAAATATATATTTTAATATATTTACTACAAAGCAAAATATATGTTCAATCTATTCGCTAGAAAGCAAAATTTATGTATGTGCTTGAAAGCAAATTTACTGTCTAAAATTTTAGTCTAAGAAGCAAAAATTATTTTCAATGTATGTGCTTAATAGCAAAATTTGTTTTCTATGTATGTGCTTCAAAGTAACATTTTTTTTCTGTGTATGTGCTTAAAAGCAACATTTATTTGCACTGTATGTACTAAAAAGCAACATTTATTTTCAATGTATGTACTAAAAAACTACATTTATTTTCAATGTATGTGTTAAAAGCTAGACTTAATTTCGGTATATGTGGTAAAAAGCAAAGTTTATTTTCAATGTATGTGCTTAAAAGCAAAATTCTATTTTTACTGTATGTGCTTAAAAGCAAAATTCTGTCTATTTATAATATTTTGTTAACGATATGACTCTGAAAAGATACACCTTACATCTAAAATCCATAGATTAAGTAAAGAACATATTTCTTTTTTGAAATAATGAATTTCTGAAAAAAAACTATATTTTTTTTGCAAATAATTTTAATATAAAAACTACAATGTATATATATATATATATATATATATATATATACATACATATATATATATATATATGTATATATATATATATATATATATATATATATATATATATATATATATATATATATACTGACAAAAGTACCCGTTGTTGACTGGGTTAAAAAACAGCCTCATGAAAACGGACTTTGATTGATGAAAAATTATGATAGGTTATGAAAAGGAAGGGTTGTAAAGAGATAACTTCGAATTAAGGGGTATCAAAACCAAAGAAAAATATGATGAAAGTAAAAATAAAATAGATAAACCCCATAATTTATTACACCATACCTGTTCACACTGAAACACTTATTACAATATTCTCTGGATCTATATTAAAAAACCTTGTTAAACTTTGTAACGTATTTCCATACTATGGAGGTCAGGCGCGAACGAACGCCCCATAATTTTATTCTACCATATCTCTTCAAACTGAAACATAATTATCAAAGTATACTTACGCAGATAGATATGAAAAGTCTTTATTAATGTTTGTGCCTATTTCCATTCTACGGAGTCCGGCGCGAATCCAGACCCCACAATTTTATTATACCATCCCTATTTAAGTTAAAGCATACTTATCAAAGTATTCTTATTTACATCTATATCAAAAACACTTGTAAACGTTTTTGTTTTTATTATTTTAAATTTTTTATTTCCATACTTTGAAGAAGAGGCGCGTACGCAGACCCCACAATTTTAATGAATCATCATTATGCCAGATCAAACATACCCATATCTGTGTCTCGATACATCTTCTATCATCATATGTTATCAGTTTTCTATAATAGTCAACCATATAGGAGCCTATTCGTGACCAGACACACTCATAGACGTTCAGCTTTATATCTATATATATATATATATATATTATATATATATATATATATATATATATATATATATATATATATATATATATATATATATATATATATATATATATATGCGCGCAGAATAGGAACAGGCATAATTCCTGTTTGTTTCTCTTGCGATTTCTCTTTTCCATTTAATCGGCCAATGTTCTAAGGTTTTTTCGAGCATAAAAATAAGTTCGTCATAGTGGCGAACGTTTTCGACTCCAGTTAGCTTTCTTGAGGCGCGGGAGGAACTAAAAAATGTGCATTCATTGCATTTGTTGAGAAAGTCGATTCAAATTGTTTAAAATCATGTAAGCATACATTCTCTCATTTCGTATATGGCCTGATTGATAGTAGGGTTGTCAGTGCGGATCAGTAAGGCTTTGGTGTACGAAGGCGCCGGTTTCAATTGTAGACTGCTAGAATAGGGTATTGTTTAATAGTATATGTCTGATCTAATTTTAGGGAATGTCGTGCGCTACTAGATGTCGGTAAATGGAGCTGCAAAGGGGAGACAAGTGCCATGTATAGATACTAAATGAAATACTTTTCTTCAGTTTTTCTCTGATATTAGTGTTGTGTCGTGGAACAACAGTGAAAATAAGAACAATCAAGTCGCTGTTCGGTTAAGGAACAAGTGTATTAACAATAATGTACAAAGATAGGAAAGCATGTATATCTGCTGAGTACTCGTCTAGCAGTTGAAGTGCAGTCGCATCTCTCTCACCGGTGTTGGAATTACTAGCGCTATTTATAGTGCTAATCGGTGTAACTTCCTCTGTTCAAGGAAGATCGGTATAACAATACCGATATTTAAAATCAGTTTGATAAAATCATAGTGTCATTAGAGAGAAAAGGTTTTGCAATTTATCAACGTTATTGCGTCGGCGACAGATATATTTTTCGTGCTTGTTAATATCAAAATTCAATTCAAGTAATAAAGAAAGTGTAATAGACAGTATTATATTCCTTACCAAAATAAAGGTTTACATATTAGAGTTACACATTTATCATGTCACTCCACTAAGTATTGTTGGTCTTTGTCACTTTTTCTATAAATCTCAGTTTACTGTGATTTATTTTTGTTGCAAGTCTTAGGGCTTACGGACAGGCCCAGTAATAAAGAAAGATTTAAGAGACCCTCAAACATATGTACATAAAAATACAACGAATCCGTGTGTCTAAGAGATAGTTACATTTATATAGACGTTTATCCACGCCTGAAGAGACATTATGGGTATTGAGATCTTGATATCTGATTCCTTCTCTTGTCGGCGGTTCCACTTAACAGCAGACCTCAGTCATATCGGTCTCGTGTGCGATGCCAATATGGCCGCCAAGTTTGGACCGCCAAGAATTCGTTCAACTGACAAAACGAACAAGCCCCACCTTCTACAGAGCGGGACCATTTCCGGAATGTTTTTTTTTTGTTGTTGTTGTTTTTAATGTTTTCCCAAAACTTAGATCCCATCAACCAACATCTCCCTCTCTATCTGCCCTGCTTTTTTTTTTCTAGCTTTTTCTCCCTCGGAATTCTTCTTTATCTCCTCTCTCTCTCTCTCTTTCTCTCTTTCTCTCTCTCTCTCTCTCAAATGTTCCCGCAGGCTTTTTACAATGGCTTTTGTGAAAATAGTATACGATTCAGAAGAAACCGAATGAGTATGAGGAGGCAAAGGCGGGATGATGGGATGAGGTTTCGTAGGGATTCCTAACCTGCCAGAAGCGATCTGTCATTGTTGTAGTTGTCGGCGAACCAGATGGGTTGAATCAGCATTCAATTCAGCCTTCTCACGTCCCACCTTGAATGACGTTGAAACGATAGCTTGTAATTGTGTATCCTTTACTTTTTACTAAACGATCTACCCTCTCTCTCTACTTTTTTTCTCTCACCATATATATATATATATATATATATATATATATATATATAGATATATAGATAAATAGATAGAAAGATAGATGGATAAATAGATGTATATATGTGTGTGGTGTGTGTCTGGGTGTGTATATGTGTGTATCGTAGTTTTGAGCTATTTTTCTTTTACTATTATTCTCATAAAGAGATTGAGAAACGGCCTATTGATGAATTTACACCGTAGCTGAATTATTGCGTTTAAAGCTAGAAAGTCGAAATTTCGTAATTGAAAATATTTCTGATGGAAATCATGTGTGGAGAGACCACAGCTTTAGTTACTTTGTCACTCAAAAATCATACACGTATAAGCTTGAACCTAAAATAATGATGAATACGTCTTATAAGATTGTCTGAAGCACATACCAAACCAGATTAAATAAGATGCCATATAGCGATGTGTAAATATCCAGAGGTTCAGTCGGTGACTTCAAAACATCATTTATAAAATATGTGCGCATGTGGATGAACGACAATTGGCATTTTGCGACAATCTTACATCAACTCGTTTTAAAATCACAGTTGTATCTACACACCCAATGAACCGTCGGGGATTTTACTAAGTTCAATCACTAGATAGTGCAAGATTCTCATCCCTATTATACATACTCAAAAACTTTCCTTTATATATAACGTTTGTGATCTCTCTAACCGACCGCGATGACACTGGCTGTTAATACACGACCTCAGACACAACTGGCTTTCAATATACTACATGAGACACAGTTACCAGCCTGGCAGGATCGCTTTCAAAAGAGGTTAGGAGAAAGTGGCTCGCGTGCTTCTCAAGCGTAATCTCAATAACCACCCGTCTTTACCTTTCCTTATCTTCCCCACTCAACATAGGTTTATGCCTAACAATCTATCCCATCTCCGTGACATCATGCCCAGATCATTGTTTAAAATGCCTTATTTGGTGCATTGGTCACCATTTAATGGAGAAAAACATCTACACTAGACGCACATATATATTATACACACACACACACATATATATATATATATATATATATATATATATATATATATACACTCATGAGCACCAAAAATGGGTCAAGAGTTAAAGAAGAAAGAAATCGATTTTTCAATATTTTAACTTAAAATTTCTATTTTGAAGATCATTATAATTATAGCATATTATAATAAGTTGAAGAATTTATCCTAAAAATGGCGAGGATATACAAAAAACGAATTGCAGGATTAAGGCAGGCCAACATGACTTACAAGTATATTTTTTCATATTTTTAGTAAAGAAAATGCGAAAGCATCTCTTTCTGCAGTTAAGCGAATTGGTCAAAGTTTCAGTCGAACGCTTGGTAAAAAGGATATCTAAATCTGGTCGCCGTAGAGCATCCACTTTGAAGGACAACTACAGGCTTAAATCAACCGTTTTGAAGGATCGAAAGAAAACTTATGTTGACCATAGTAAAGAATTTAAAACAGGGGTTGGAAATTCTCTTTCTAGATATACAATATCTAGACGAAGGAAGGAAATGGGGTTTTCTTCTAAAAGGTGAGCAAAAGGTGAACCATGTTTTTCTAAGAAGAACATAAATGATAGAGAGAAGGAGAGAGAGAGAGAGAGAGAGAGAGAGAGAGAGAGCTTTCTCGTGTTATGGCAAGAAATATGCAGACTGGTTCAGGAATATTTTTGTCTTGTTAGTGATGCTCCCGAACGATGCCTTCGAAGAACTGGAGACAGGTTTTCGCCAAGTTGCAGAAAAACGAAAGTTAAACACGGGAATAGAGGGATAATGGTATGGGGAATTTTTACTGCAACAGGAGCTGGGGAACCTATTAGACGTGAGAAGTTAATAAATGCAAAAGAATACATTCGAATATTAGAAACAGGACTTTTACCAAGTATCCAGAAGCTGGGAATATCCCACAAACTTAATTTGCAACATGATAATGCCCTTGCACACACTGCTAAAGTCCCCAAAAAATGTTTTTTTTATTTTATAATTCAATTAATGTGCTGTTTTGGCCAGGTTAAAGCCCCAATTGAAACCCAATCGAGAATATTTGGTTCATAATATCTCGCGCATTGGCTGCAAGAACTTTTTCGAACAGTGACAAACTGTGGAAGCTATGCAAAGACAATGGAACATCATCTCTCTCTGTTCCACTTTGGTTGGAGCATGTCTAAAAGGATTGATCTTTAAGAGAAATCAAAATGGAATCTAATTGCATATAGAACATTTATGAAAGTAAATGTCTTGTTCTGTGTTATAAGTATTGTTTAAATTTCCTTGTTAAATTGTTCTTTGTTAAATATAGCTATTAGTGCAATGAAATTTATAAACTTTGTTTGGCCCATTTTTATGCTCACGAGGGTACATATATATATATATATATATATATATATATATATATATATATATATATATATATATAGTCTCTTGTTGTTTCGATTGAAATAAACTAATGTATTGTAAGTAGGATCGTTAATGTTTGATGAAATGAAACGTTTAATATATCGATTATTTCAGCGTTGGGCAAAAACTTCTCCGTGTTTGTGTCCCTGTAAATAAACTCCTTATTTATCGGAAAATCAGCAGTAATTGATTTTATCCTCGATGAGAAATGTAGCCTAATGCGCACAACCAATAATTATAAATAATGGTTATGCTCATTTAAAACCGAATCGAATATATTTTATATATAAAGTACAGTCAGTCTTTTTGTCGATTTTGTCAAAGACTTTTTTTGCTACAGCAATTGGGCGTGATTAGATAATTTCGTCAACCGTTGTGACAATGGCAGGAGACGTATTGATTACCCCCCCACACACACACACTCACACACACACAAACACACTCACCCCCACACACACACACATATATATATATATAAATATATCTATATATATATATGTACACGAACATGAGAGAAAAATAATAGACACCCAGAGAAAGAGTTTATTTCAATAAAGTAATAATTTATAGAAACAAAATAAAATATACATGGTAACAAATGTAATAACTAATATTTCGTTTACATTCCCTTTGCTGTTTTAAATATTAAGACACTTCCGGGCATGGCATTGAGCAGTTAACAAATATCATCTCGAGGGATTTTTCCCATGTATTTCACAATAATGCCTAGAATATAGCATCTTTTTTGCGAGGGTTCTGGTTACATATGCCTAAAACGTTTTCAATTGGATTCATATCCGGGGAATGACTTTGCCATTGAAGTTTATTAATCCCCTTTTGGCTCAACCATTAGTGTGTCACCCTAGCAGATAGACAGGGAGCCCCGTCTAAAAAATAATGAGTTAACTTGGTTCATTATACCACTTGATAATATTAGTAGGAGTTCTTCATATAATATTGAAACATATTTAGCAGAATTGATGTTTCAATTGGCACTCCACCAGGTCTCAGTGAGCATCACTCCAAATTGCTCTTGATACTCTAATCGAGAAACTCAAATGTTTCAGCGTTGGCTATAGTATCTTTAAGTTAAACTCTTACTGAGGGAGCTTCCATACCACTACTCAATCTACTGTCGGGAAATAATGCTAATCATGACTAATCAAGAAAATTACATTAGTCTAAAAAGATATAGGTCTTTCCACCATCTTAGGAGACCAATCTTTTATGCACTTCATATTGGCAGGACGAATAAGAGGTTCGCTTCTTGCCGATCTACAAGAGCAGAAACGCTTGTGAACACACCAGTGTTTGTTGAAATATAAGAGGCTTTCTAGCGAAGAACCTCTTCAATATTTCTTTTCACAAGACTAACGGTTCTTTCAGAGGGCCCATGACGACCTGGATGACGGTTTCTGAACTCATTCTCATCTTTTTTGAATTGCACGATCACTCAATTAACAGGAAAAATGATATTAAAAGATGTCCTGCTATTTTGAACTAACTAAGAACATTTTTATGTGGATTCATAGTTTGTCCTCTAAAAATTCTGAGAGGTTTAATGCTATTTTAGTTCCAGGCATGCATAACATGTTGTTAGAAACACTTTTTATGAGATAATCTAAGTTATTTCAGTACTATATTATCTGTAAATATAAATAAGCATATATTAATTTTAGAAAAAATCTTTTATTTGGTGTCTATTCTTTTCTGTCATATTTGTATATATATATATATATATATATATATATATATATATATGTATATATATATATATGTATATATATACAGTATATATATATATATATATATATATATACAGTATATATATATATATACAGTATATATATATACAGTATATATATATATACAGTATATATATACAGTATATATATATATATATATATATACAGTATATATATATATATATATACAGTATATATATATACAGTATATATATATATACAGTATATATATATATACAGTATATATATACAGTATATATATATATATATATATATACAGTATATATATATATATATACAGTATATATATATACAGTATATATATATATACAGTATATATATATATATATATATATATATACAGTATATATATATATATATACAGTATATATATATATATATATACAGTATATATATATATATACAGTATATATATATATACAGTATATATATATATACAGTATATATATATATATATATATATATACAGTATATATATATAGTATATATATATATATAGTATATATATATATATATATAGTATATATATATATATATATATAGTATATATATATATATATATAGTATATATATATATATAGTATATATATATATATATATAGTATATATATATATATATATATATATAGTATATATATATATATATATATATATATATATATATATATATATATATACAGTGATGATCATATTTATTGGCACGGTAAAATAAAAGTTAAATTTTGTCTAATAAATTCTAAAAAAGGGATTAAATTAAAGAAAATAACAAAGTATATTATGTATTTTTAACTGGCCTTTCCGATGCAGCAATCGGATTTTAGAAAAAATAAATAACAAAGGAACAACAAACATAATTGCAAAAAACCCTTGTTCAAAATTATTGGCACGGCTTTGTTTTTCTTTTAGTATCAGTATAATACCAATCAATTTCCGGTTTACGTGCTTTCTGAACTTTTTTATAGCCATATTATGCTTGTTTAACGCTAATTCAGTGAATAATTTTTTTCAGATAATTTTTAGATAGCGATGTATTTAAACTATTATAAGTGACTAAATTATAATTTTCAATCGCCATGGTTAAAACTAAGGAACACAGCGAAGACGTCAGGAAGCTTGTTGTAACATGCCATACTAATGGGGAGGGCTATGATAAGATTTCAAAGAAGCTAAACCTTCCCAAATCCACTGTTAGAGCCATAATAAACAAGTTCAAATCGCAAGGCCACGTTATGAGTTTAGAGAGTAGAGGGAGAAAAAGGATTCTTTCCCCAAGAGTTGAACGGAAAATTGTTCGACAAGTAAAACAAAACCCAAGCATCTCTGTTGGGGAGATTGTTTATGAACAGAACACCTCTGGAGTGAATGTATCTCGACATACAGTTGGTAGAGTTTTGAAGAGAGCTGGTTTAAAAGCATGTCGTCCGAGAAAGACTCCCTTATTAAAGCCTATGCACCTGAAAGCAAGGCTAGCCTTTGCAAAACGTCATATTGATAAAGATGTTGCATTCTGGAAACGTGTTCTATGGACTGACGAAACGAAAATAGAGTTATTTGGCCATAATTAAGTGTCTTATATTTACAGAAAATCTGGCGAAGCTTTCCTGCCTAAGAACATCATATCCACAGTGAAGCACGGTGGAGGCAGTTTGATGTTTTGGGGATCCTTTGCTGCCTCTGGACCAGGGCGACTTGTTAAGGTCCAAGGTAGCATACAAATGGAAGATTATGTTAAAATATTGGATGAAAACCTGAAAGACTCTGCTAAAGAGCTCTCACTTGGTCGTCGTTGGTGGTTCATGCAAGATAATGACCCAAAGCATTCGGCTAAACTGACTAAGAAATGGCTTGAGGACAATCATATTAATGTTTTGGAGTGGCCATCACAAAGCCCAGACCTTAATCCAATTGAAAATTTATGGAGAACATTAAAATTGAGGGTAATGCAAAGGAAGTCTAAGAATCTTATTACATTGGAGGATTATTGTCAGGAAGAGTGGGCTAAACTTACTACTGAAGAGTGCAACAACTTGGTTGTAAACTATAAAAAGCGACTGAGGAAGGTAATCAAGGCCAAAGGCTATACAATTGATTATTAAAAAAATCGAGCCAATAATTTTGAACAAGGGTTTTTTGCAATTATGTTTGTTGTTCCTTTGTTATTTATTTTTTCTAAAATCCGATTGCTGCATCGGAAAGGCCAGTTAAAAATACATAATATACTTTGTTATTTTCTTTAATTTAATCCCTTTTTTAGAATTTATTAGACAAAATTTAACTTTTATTTTACCGTGCCAATAAATATGATCATCACTGTATATACGAGCAAACAGTTAATAACACATGTTAAAAAAACACTCTGAAATAGGTTAAAAACATATTTAATCTCGAAAGGAAACACTAGATAAGTGGATAGTCCTTAATCCGCAGAGTTTCGAAGAAATACTTTCCTTCTCATCAGAGAGTAGGAATTATCAAAATGCGGGATCGAATTTTGCATGCAAAAGTATTTGATGAAACAACAAGTAAGTAAAAGCTCTTACTTGAAAATAAAAAAAGTGAAGCAGAGGGAATATGATGAAGAAAAAGGTGATTACACATGAATGGATAGTCTGGTGGAATATAAATACTCCAGTGACGGTAAAATCCAAATATATAAGTTAAAGAAAGTTAATTAAATTTCCATTTGCACAAGTAAAATGCAAGGAAATCCCGTAATTGGAAGAAGATGATCAATAATAATCCAAAAGCGGAAATCCATGGAATAATTCACAAAAATGTGTACAAGGAAAAAAGGAAAAAATTCCTATAATATTAATAAAAGAAAAATAATATATGCTTTTGATATTTATGTCTCGGAAGTAGAGTGAAAAGCATATCTTACTTTTCTTTAGATAGATAGATATAGATATAGGTAGATATAGGTGCTCTTTATTTTATTTTTTTAATCGCGATACTTTTTAATTAATTCAATTTTTCACACGTAAGTGCATTTTTTACCTAAATGTGTGCTAGGAATACTGTCCCCCGTTTACCAATGTGGTACCCTTGAGTCATCTCGCTAGATTCACCACTAACGAGTCGTAGACGACCAAACACGTGTCAGTATATAATTCTATTATAAAAATTATATATATATATATATATATATATATATATATATATATATATATATATAATGTTATCAAAGAGTAAATTTTTTACAATGCAAAGCTTATCAGGATAAGAAAAGCTCCACACTATTAAATGGAGCAAAAAATAACTCTTTAGACTATGCCCTTTTTAAGCTAAATGCTTCTCATCAGAAGAGGAGAAGTGTGAAAAGTATACATAATGAAAATATAGTAAAAAAAAGCGATTAATGGCATTTAGATATGAGAATGAAGGAATTGGAAAAATAGTAAATAATATTTAAAGATAGGTGCAATATCTAAGGGTTAATCGGAAGGCAAATATGCATGTAAGTAATAGCAAAAAAATACACACACATACACACACACACATATATATATATACACATATATATAGGGAGAGAGAGAGAGAAAGTTATAAAATGTATATGGCGATTAAGCTACACTGAATATTCCGCATTTCATCCACTCTAGGATTCTTCAGGCTTATGCATACGCCTGAAGACTCCTAGAATGGATGAAACGCGGAATATTCAGTGTAGCTTAATCGCCATATACACTTTGTAACTTACTAACTAGCCCTGCCCACGTATTGAGCACTTTTGAAGTAAATACTTAAAGTTTACGCATAAATCTATACTTTCGTGTATTAATTTTATGTGAGGAAATTAAGTAGTTATATATATATATATATATGTATATATATGTATATATATGTATATGTATATATATATATATATACATATAAATACATACAACTATGAAATAATGGAATATTCTACATGTCTACGCTGTTACCAAGCACCTCTTCTCCTTGTTTGATTAGAAGCATTGTTCTTCGAAATAACTACGTGTAAAAGCATATATATATATATATATATATATATATATATATATATATATATACAGTGATGATCATATTTATTGGCACGGTAAAATAAAAGTTAAATTTTGTCTAATAAATTCTAAAAAAAGGATTAAATTAAAGAAAATAACAAAGTATATTATGAATTATTACTGGCCTTT
This sequence comes from Euprymna scolopes, assembly GCF_053919585.1. Taxonomy (NCBI): domain Eukaryota; kingdom Metazoa; phylum Mollusca; class Cephalopoda; order Sepiida; family Sepiolidae; genus Euprymna; species Euprymna scolopes. The sequence goes on from NC_136509.1 coordinate 75,396,658, forward strand.
CCGATGCAGCAATCGAATTTTAGAAAAAATAAATAACAAAGGAACAACAAACATAATTGCAAAAAACCCTTGTTCAAAATTATTGGCACGATTTTTTTAATAATCAATTGTATAGCCTTTGGCCTTGATTACCTTCCTCAGTCGCTTTTCATAGTTTACAACCAAGTTGTTGCACTCTTCAGTAGTAATTTTAGCCCACTCTTCCTGACAATAATCCTCCAATTGAATAAGATTCTAAGGCTTCCTTTGCATTACCCTCAATTTTAATGTTCTCCATAAATTTTCAATTGGATTAAGGTTTGGGCTTTGTGATGGCCACTCCAAAACATTAATATGATTGTCCTCAAGCCATTTCTTAGTCAGTTTAGCCGAATGCTTTGGGTCATTATCTTGCATGAACCACCAACGACGACCAAGTGAGAGCTCTTTAGCAGAGTTTTTCAGGTTTTCATCCAATATTTTAACATAATCTTCCTTTTTTATGCTACCTGTGACCTTAACAAGTCGCCCTGGTCCAGAGGCAGCAAAGGATCCCCAAAACATCAAACTGCCTCCAGCGTGCTTCACTGTGGGTATGGTGTTCTTAGGCAGGAAAGCTTCGCCAGATTTTCTGTAAATATAGGACACTTTATTATGGCCAAATAACTCTATTTTCGTTTCGTCAGTCCATAGAACACGTTTCCAGAATGCAACATCTTTATCAATATGACGTTTTGCAAAGGCTAGCCTTGCTTTCAGGTGCATAGGCTTCAATAAGGGAGTCTTTCTCGGACGACATGCTTTTAAACCAGCTCTCTTCAAAACTCTACCAACTGTATGTCGAGATACATTCACCCCAGAGGTGCTCTGTTCATAAACAATCTCCCCAACAGAGATGCTTGGGTTTTGTTTTACTTGTCGAACAATTTTCCGTTCAACTCTTGGGGAAAGAATCCTTTTTCTCCCTCTACTCTCTAAACTCATAACGTGGTCTTGCGATTTGAACTTGTTTATTATGGCTCTAACAGTGGGTTTGGGAAGGTTTAGCTTCTTTGAAATCTTATCATAGCCCTCCCCATTGGTATGGCATGCTACAACAAGCTTCCTGACGTCTTCGCTGTGTTCCTTAGTTTTAACCATGGCGATTGAAAATTATAATTTAGTCACTTATAATAGTTTAAATAAATCGATATCTAAAAATTATCTGAAAAAAATTATTCACTGAATTAGCGTTAAACAAGCATAATATGGCTATAAAAAAGTTCAGAAAGCACGTAAACCGGAAATTGATTGATATTATACTGATACTAAAAGAAAAACAAAGCCGTGCCAATAATTTTGAACAAGGGTTTTTTGCAATTATGTTCGTTGTTCCTTTGTTATTTATTTTTTCTAAAATCCGATTGCTGCATCGGAAAGACCAGTTAAAAATACATAATATACTTTGTTATTTTCTTTAATTTAATCCCTTTTTTAGAATTTATTAGACAAAATTTAACTTTTATTTTACCGTGCCAATAAATATTATCATCACTATATATATATATATATATATATATATATATATATATATATATATATATATATATATATATATATATATATATATATATATACATCCTACTCATAACGATGTCATCTCCGTATTGGATTAATTAAATAATTTAGAGTATCCGTTAATATTTTAGAAAAAAGTTCTCAACCCAACACAATTTACTGACGTCTTTAGGTATGAAGATGCGAAGATGAACATGTTCCCGTAAGATGTAAACATTTTTTAATCTCATTATATACTCAGCAGTCTGCCGTATTTCTGTCTTTCTCTCTCTCTCTCTCTCTCTCTCTCTCTCTATATATATATATATATATATATATAATATATACACACACTCACGCACTCACACGCACACACATATATATAAATGTATATATATATATATATATATATATATATATATATATATATATATATATATATATACACCCCTCTATCTCTTGGACTTCGGGACAAGATCACAGTGTAGTATCTGTTCTTCAGATGCTGCACTTTAATGTCTTGTTCTCTGTCAGTTGAGGAGAAATCCTACACAACTGAGCCAATTTTTAATTTTGTGCCTTTTCGCCACGTTAAAAAACGACCCTCTGCACCTGAGAAGGCATTGTAAATAGGGCATATATATATATATATATATATATATATATATATATATATATATATATATATATATATATATATATATATATATATCACGTTCTTTCAGTCCGTCCAAATTCTTCTGACTCAAGTCTGCATAAATACTGCCGTGCTTATTGCAGACGAATCAAAGGTAATGATTGTAATTACAGCTGTGATTAATTGAGAATCTATCTTACAGTTTTATTAAACGCACGTGGAAGCGCGCTTATTTTTCTCGCGCGTGCCTGTTTATACGGCCGAACGGCTGTCCGTGCCCATACGCGGTTGACCTATGAATTCATGTGCGCAAACGTGTGCGCCCGTGTTTTCCGTTTCAACTTTATTCGCAATAATAATTACGTGTATTTTTTTTATTTTTTTTTAATTTTTTATCAGGTCGACCAATTAAATCTTGGGTGTGCCGAAATAATAACTCGTAAGATGAAAAGAGTAATGTTCAGAGAGTTTGTGGTTGGCATAGGATGTAGAATAGTGAAAGATGGTGTAAATCGAAAAGGAAAAAGGAACGAGGAAATGATTAAAGAAGGAAGGAAAAACGCGATGTAAGCCATCAAGTGAGGTATATAGCGACTTTTGAATGGCGCGTAATTAACTTGTTAACTGCAACACCTTTGTAGCCGTCAATGACATTTTGCGATTAAAATACATTAAACTTACAATTAATAAGAACACACCGTACCCTATAATAATGGTCAGTGTGTATTTATTCATGAACTGAATTGCTATTTATAAACAGCCTATCGGTCTAACGCCTATCATTAGCTATTTTTTATGTTGAGATATTGTGTCTTGTCTAGGACAATTTCTACACAAAATTTGTTTGATCTGTAGGCCAGAGTGGAATAGGATATGTAATATGAAAGTTTAAGGGAATTCTGATGAGGAAAAGATAATATGTCAGGAAGTTAGAAAACTAAAGAGGAAAAAGAGTGAAATAAGTGGAGTTAATAATGGTTATTGATTTGCGCGCAGCTAACTTAATAACCACAATGCCAACGTTGCCATCACTAATATTATGCGATTTCAATGGGTAGAACATTTATAAACTAACTGGCACTTTTACATATTGGCTGCCGTTAGATCAACGAAGTTCAGCTATTGGTCAGTACTAAAATAGATGACTATTTGAGAATGTTAAATAGTGTACGGGCTCTCCGTTTATCTCGGCATTGTTTTCGTTTAGCAGTTATTCTTGCCACAGGACTTAAGCAGTGCCGATTCACGTGAGGTATGGTTTTGGCTTGCGCAACCCTGCCCTCACAATTAAACGTGCAGCTACTCTTACAGGGAATGTCCAGTGTCTCTTATGACTGAAGGGATGCATTGCAACTCACTTTACTAAATCGTGTTCGCTGCACAAATAAAACTATTTCAAATATATTTAATAACAATTTCAAATAGCAAGCATTTTGATGTGAACCATGTACAAAGATGGGACAAATCCGTCCCCAAATAAATAATTATACAAATTACTCATCTCAAAGGATTAAAATAATAAAAATATATCTGCATTTTATTCGTAAGTTTCTTGTAAACACAACACTAAATCGTTCGCATTCATTCATATGACAGGATAAATGACAGCAGTTTTGATATTTTTTACACATATTCTTCATCTCGTATTATATAAGGCTGTGTTGAAATTAAAACAAATAAATAAATTCACTTCTTGTTTTTTAAATTTAAAATTGACTTGTTTAAATTGAATTTTATTACGTCCAATATAACCCTAAAAAACAGTTATACTTAGAGAAAGTTGCGCGTAAGTTTTATCCACCAACACATCGAAACCACTCCCTCAACAAAAACCTCAAATTCTCATCATTCGCTGTACTGTTCCAGCTCAGTCTGCCATTGTTAACTATTGTTTCTCTTTTTGTTTCTTTACTCTCCACAGTCAATGAGTGATGTTTTCTCGCTATCAATATGTCCATATAAAACCTATTTTTAGCTATTTTTTTATGTTGAGAGGCTCAGTGCCTTTTTCTATAAACCAAAGTTTCATATTTGGGTGGCGGGATTTGGATAGGATATAGCATATAAATGTTTACGGGAAATGTGAAGAGGGAAAAGATTACAGCAGGAAGATAGAAAACGAGAGGAAAAAAAACGCGAAAGTAAGTCGATGTTTAAAGTGCGCGCAATTAAGTTGTTAATCGTAACGCCAACGTAGCTGTCACTGATATGATGCGATTTAAATGGGTGGAACATAAGATTAAGACGAACATACTCTACGCTAATAATATTTAAAAAAAAATACGGTGTGCATTTATTTATAAACTAACTTGTTTTGCCTGTTCGGTGCTGCGTCACAAATTTAATTATTTCAAATATATTTTCTCATAATTCAAAATAGCAAACATCTCATTCAAAAGTTTCGTCTAATAATATTGTCTTTTCACATTTACAAAATAAGTTCTTATTAAGTCGTCATCACGTATAATTAAAACTTACCCAATTTCCACCATTACTGATCACTAGAGCCTTTTCAAATGTCTATGTAACCCATTCCATATTATTCCGACCGCGATAAAATGAAATACATAATAAAAAGGAACTAGGAACGTAAAGAAACTTGTCGAAAACTGAATCAGTCCTTATAAATATCAGACAGAATATTTAAATACAAATGTTTTCTGTTTTTGTCTATGGAATCCAAACAATCATTTAATAATACTAAAAAAAAAAAAAAAAAAAAATTAAAAGAAGATGTGAGGCCACGTGATTTAGTTTCAGGTTACATGGACACAATAGGCAAATATGGCTACTTATACCTAATTTAAATTAGCTTTGTTTAAATTTTAATCAAATTTCCTACATTTGGTTCGTCGAATATGATTTTAAAGGCCATCATGCTTACACGTAATAATATCTACTATTACTTTACACCTAACCTTTCATCACAAACCGGAAATTCTCATATAGTCGTTGTTAACTGTCACTTTTTAAAAACGATTTCAAATACGCTTAATACGAATCTAAAATAGGAAGCATTTAATTCATAAGTTTCGTCTAAACACAGCACTAAATCGTTCACATTCATTTATATGAATAGACAAAACAATAACATTGTGGTTATTTTGATATAAATTTTAATGCTTTTATATAAGACTGAAATCGATGGATCCGTCTCCTAACTGTATTGACAGAAGAAGTGTCGCGGAATGTTTATTAATTATTATTTTATTTTATTTTTGTATTTTTATTTTTTATCTTTTGCATAGAGAATTCAATGAGCGTCTCTGCTTCTGACGTACGTCTGTGGCAGGAGTATCTGTCTAAGTATCTCACACCATCAATGTCTTCAGCGGAGAGATTGATTTTTCGGCTCGTGAATGCACAAGTACAGTCATCATAAAAATGCAATTTGAAATCCCTTTTGATCGATTCAGGTGGAATAAAAATAGACAGTGTTGTATTTGGAGCGTCCTTTTTTGCAGAATAGTCCGTTGTTCGTTGATACAAATAAAGCCGAGAGTTGCTGCTTGGTTTATTCGTAAAACAAACCTACGTACGCGCGTGTAAGAGAGAGAGAGAGAGAGAGAGAGAGAGAGAGAGAGAGACAGACAGACAGACAGACAGACAGACAGACAGACAGAGACAGAGACAGACAGAAATACAGACAGAGAAAGAGAGAGCCAGAGACAGAGAGAGAGAGACAGAGAGAAAGAGAGAGGGAGAGACAGAGAGACACAGTGAGAGAGAGCGAGAGAGACAGAGAGAGACAGAGAAAGACAGACGGATAGACATAGGCAGGCAGAGAGAGAGACAGACAGAGACAGAGAGAAAGAGAGAGGGAGAGACAGAGAGAGACAGACAGACAGAGATAGACAGCGATAGAGAGAAACCGATAAAAGGATAGACATATATTGTCTGTGTTGTTTGCTCTATTTTTCAAAAGTGTAGTATCTGTTCTTCAGATGCTGCACTTCAATTTCTTGTTCTCTGTCAGTGGAGAAAAAATCCTTCACGACTGAGGCAATTTTTATTTTTGTTCGTTTTCTCCACGTTAAAAAACGACCCTAATGTCTAACTCTGTCCCGTGGGGAGGCATTGTAAATAAGAACCGCCCTTTCGGACGGAAGTCACGTGATTGTCTCAACTTCCGCTCATAGGTACTTTTTGCGTTTAAATCAAAACCTTTTAATCAAACATACAAATCACCATAAAGCTGGTAGTGAGTAAAAACCGTGCCTTTAAAATGGTAAGAGGAAGTGTGAGAGGAAAGAGGATATCAGGCATCGGCCGTTGTCTATGATGAATTCGAGGAAAAAATCATTCATTCTGAATATAAAGTTAACTGTAGCTGTTAATTTAGGTCATCAGAAATGATGATTTGTATAGGAAAAAGTTGCCTTATTGGAGTAATTCCATGAACAAGACACGCCTTCACATTAAAAGTTAACATAGAATGGTCAACATTTGCTAAATAAAATAACAACCAGCTACACAAGTAACGTAGTCATTAATATACAGCGACCCAACACATTGTAGGCTCCGTCGCAAGAAAACCAAGACAAGGAAATAACTAAACTAACTTTTTCAGTTGAAACAACGGCATTTATTTCCGAGTATTTTCCAGGATAAAACATATTTGTGCTCCTCTCTTTCATGACCCCCTATCTAAGGTGATCATGGACACCATTCTATGCTCATATTTTTCATTTTATAATATTTTTCTGTTTCCTAGCCGAGACGTCACTTCGAACACAACTCCGTCATTTGCATACAACTGGCATACGCGCGTTTGCTCTACGTTACACAAATACACCATTCACACAATGTTGTTTAAAATTTATGCTTTATTTGAAGTTGATCTTTTTAATCGAAGATATATGGTTTCTTTGATAGGGAACGGTTGCTTTTGAAGCAGGAACTTAATATTTAAAAAAAAGAACAAAAAAAACTTTATCTTTGCAATCGGGCCATTATCTAAAATTGGCATTTTTATTTGAAGTTAATCCTTTCAGTTGAAATTTCTCTTTTAAGTTTGAGCTTTATTTATTGTTGGACATTTTGTTTTAAGTTGAATTTATACGATGCGCGTCTCAAAAGGAATGCCTTCTATTTTTCATTCAGCCCGATTCGATCAGAGTGGATTCCAAAATGCATTGTTATGGTAACTAAACTGAAAGATTCATCTCTCTGTCCAAGATGTGTACTGTGTAACACTCTACGAAAGCAACTTCCGTCATTAACCGGCGTCAGAAATATAACTGCGTCATAAAATGCGGTCACTATTAAACTCTGGAGCACAAAATCTTGTTCGTTCGTTCGTACTACTATACTTTCATACTAAGCATAGTGGTCTTCCACTATTCAATGAAACTTGTGCAATACATACTTCATAAGAAAAAATAATTATAAAAAAAAAACTTATGAGTGTGAATTTGATACATCTTCTTGTTCGGGAATAACAGCTTTAAAACCTGTATTCTTTGTCCGTTATAATAGCTTGATAACAATGAAGATGGCTGTCAAAGACACCTGATGACTATATGGAAGAAAATATTGATACTTTTCCCTTGCTGATGAGTCATTAAGTAACCATTAGAACAGTGGAATCCCGAGATTCTGGACAAACTTTCGCACGGATCTAATATTTGAAGTTAATCATCTTTACTTCGGTTGAAGATTTTTTAATTTGAATATCAACATTTTTAATTAGAAATGGAGATTTTTTTTTAAATTTGAGATCGCCCTTTTTTAATTTGAAGTTCAAACTTATAACTGAACGCAAAATGTCAAAGATCAGAGACACGATACAGAAAATGATGTATTAGGATAGAAAGTAAAGGAATTCTCAGTAACGACTTCTGTGTTCCTTGTCCGTTATGACAGCTGGATAAGATTTACCATCTTGACTTTTTGTTTATTGCGAACTCTGCAATCGTAAGTCGGTCTAGGAGAGACCGAAGCAGAAAAAAAAAACCCGGCAAAGTTTAAATAAACACTTGATTAAACAAACTACAAAAGTATTGCCTTGTGTTCAAACACTGTGCAGATAAAAAATATGGTCGACAGATTTGGGGGGGGGGGGGATTTCGTCTTAAAAAGACATTCAAATACGTATTCTTGTTCTATTTATATTTAAAAGTGTGCTTGTGGTATGGTTGGTGTTTAAAAAAAAAAGAATGGCATTATCTGAGCGAATTTGTGGGCTGATCTGCTTATATCGCCTTATCAAGAAAGACAGGTCATTGGTGCTATTTTAATACATTATTTTTACTAAGTTGATAAGAAATGAATAGCCTTTAGTATCTATCTATTTACAGCATACACTCCCCTATTATAGTAGATATCTTTATTTATAAATAAGTGAAGTTTATATGCATATATATATATATATATATATATATTTGAAGGAGATTAGAATAATAGTCTAAAGAGCTAAGTGTATTTTAATGTAATAGTGAAATTACTAGTTTAATTAAAATACAGGAAATGCTCGTTGTAATTTAGATATATAATAAGCTCGATAGTTAAATGTCCTAGAGCTAATTCAATATTAAGTAATGTGATTTATAATTTAAAAGTTTTAAAATTTTTAAAATTTAAAAATCAAAATTTAATTAAATTAAAAATCAGTTTCATAAGAAGGAACAACAACAAAGTCAATTATCTGTACGATCGTTTCGGAAATCCGTGCTTTTTATTTGTGGTATACATGAAGTCACGTAGAATAATTATACATAGTTTTTTTGGTAAGCACGGTCTCCTCATCAGCATTTTTGGGGTTTATTTTTGGTGTCCTTTCAATTCAATAGAAATCCTCCTAAATTTGCTGATGAGGAGACCGTGCTTACCAAAAAAACTATGTATAATTATTCTACGTGACTTCATGTATACCACAAATAAAAAGCACGGATTTCCGAAACGATCGTACAGATAATTGACTTTGTTGTTGTTCCTTCTTATGAAACTGATTTTTAATTTAATTAAATTTTGATTTTTAAATTTTAAAAATTTTAAAACTTTTAAATTATAAATCACATTACTTAATATATATATATATATATATATATATATATATATAAATGAAGTTTATATATATATATATATATATATATATATATAATCCACATGCAGTACTGTTTCGCTGTATCATAACTCATAAGTGCGGCTAGACATACTCCTCTCGCCAGCCGAGATATATATATATATATATATATATATATATATATATATATATATATATATATATATATATATATATATATACATATATATATATATATATATATATATACATATATATATATATATATATATATATATATATATATATATATATATATATCAGGCCGCCCGGCAATAGCCGATCGTAAAATTCGCATGAATATTATATTTAAATTTTCCCTACACATTACCTCTGACAATTTTCAGTCTACAGACTCGAAATTTGATATACAGGATACTGAGATTTGGGAAAATCTTTGTAATCCGTTTTTGGTCAGAAATTTAGCTGTGAAGAGGTCAAAGTTCAACGATTTGACCTTGGAGAACTCTACCAAACTCCACCGCCAATTTTGGGTATAAACAATATTATATTATATATAGGTTCCTTTATAACTTGATTTGAGCCCAAAACAATAAATCTTAAGAGGTCATAATAGGGATCAAAGTTTAACAATAATTGACCTATGCGGTCTCTACCAAATTACTCTGACAATTTCTGGTTTAAACATTTGAAGTTTTACATAAAGGGTATTTAGAGGTAGGGAAAGATTTTTAATACGTTTGAGTCGAAAATATCAGCTATAAATATAAAAATGTATGTATGTTTGCATATCTGCCTTAAACTTTCGACAGAGGCGACGGATTTTCAGAGGATCAGTATCGTTTTGAAAGTCGACACTTCAGACAACAAATACCGGAAGATTTGCTAAAAACAATTCACCCTCAATTGAGCACTATACAGGGGGTGGCTTTTTTCGCCGATATTTTCGAAAGTCATCCCCTCTGTTCGATTGTCTAGCTTTAATTTAAACTTACGTCACTTCCAGTTTGGCGGTGGTCGTTACAGACAAGATGGCACGTTCTTTTCCTCCTTAGCGCTACGGGTTCGAGCATGCCTTCCTACTACCACTTTTTTTTTTTACTTAACACAAGACACACCTCTAAACACCCCGGCAACGCCGGACACCTAGTATATATATATATATATATATATATATATATATATATATATATATATATATATATATATATATATATATATACTGGCTGAAGTAACCGTCACATTACTTATCTCACGATTTTGTTAGTTTTGTTACTTAGTTTCTCTGGTCACATGGGCTGACGGAATGAAGGTTAACTCAATAAAAGATGGTGTCCTTTTCCAAACACTGTCATCACTAAATGCTTATATTATTGATTAAAAAAAAGCGGGGTGAAAGATACTGTGAACAGTTTAAGATATAACAAAATGATGACCTAAAATAGCGAAAGAGAGAGAGAGAGAGAGAGAGAGAGAGAGATTTAGAGTGGGGAGGGAGATATGGACGTGAGTTTAGTACACTATTAAGTATCAGTGGATCCTGTTTGTTTTGTCGTTTGTGTGTTTTCGTCCCGAGTGAATGTCATCACGTTGTTTTATAATGTCAGCCACGAAAAAAGAGTACATTGTTACAGTTAACAGTGGATGGTGTCACTAAATTATACTGCTATCCATGAAAACGGATAAAAGGGAGATATCTGCACGAATTTGACGAGATCACATGATTCCATGATAATGATATACTGATATCGAATAAGCCATTCACTAATACTTTTTTCGCGTTTTTTTTTTCGAGTAATGAATTGCCTACGATGCAGTTATTGTTGGTTTTTGGCTTGTACGGCATATCAATCCTTTTTTGGTCATTTTTTTGGCGGAAACATTTTTCGATTACATTTATTTAGTAGGAGAAATAGTTTTCTTTTAAAATTCTAGTTCGTGAAACATACTACCACTAAACTGCAGATTACAACATGATCATTTTCAAATTTAATATCAAGACTTTTAAGAACAGTCCCCAAAATATTCGAAGTTGATCGATTCCATCAAAAGTGTGTAATTCTCTGATAAAGTGCTTTCTCATAACTGGCAAGCATTTCGACGTATTAACACGTATTCCAGTTACTTTTCGCCTTGATACGTAGTGATATATTAGTAAAAATCATACAATCTTCAAGCGTTTCGATTTATATGACTTCGGGTAGGAATGCGCATGGAAATAGAGCACTCTCAGAATGGACATGGGAATAGAACTATTTAAAGAACACGCTGATAATGGACCTGGGTATAATTTTTTTTTTAAAGCACACATATACTTAAATTAAGGCCTAACCCTTGAATACAAACTTGTAATACGATAAGATCATGATTCTGGGCCTTCAAAGCAAGATCAAAGTGTAGTATCTGTTTTTCAAATGCTGCACTTCAATTTCTTGTTCTCTATCAGTAGAGGAGACCTCCGTCACAACTGAGACAGTTTTAAAATGTTGTTCCGTATCTCCACGTTAAAAAACGACACTGGTATCTAAATCTGTCCCGTGGGGAGGCAAAGTAAATAGGACCTCTTGGATACAGCTTTCTATCATACCCAGGAAAGTAAGGGAGCTTAAGTAGTTTATAGTCATTAGGTTAGGACGTAAAAAGATAAAAATAATAAGAAAGCTGAATTTTGATGGTTGTGGGATGATGTAGGGATACTTAATGGCATCCATTTAGCCATGGAAGACAATGTATACCTCCTGTAAAAGGTTCTTGCGTGCATAACTCTGAATCAAGTGTTGCATGATCTACAATCACTACTCTTTTGAGTCAACACTGCTCGACTCCAGTGCCAAGGAGAAACCCAGCAAAACTTGGAATATTGCCGAGGTAAGAAGAGAGCTTTTAAATCACTGGCGTTCCTAAATGGTCACCCATTTAGTACTAACCTGGATAAACATGGCTCAAGTTTGTGATTTAACGGGAGTGAAAATGTTAACGTGATAATGCAAAGTGAAGTGGATGGAGGTTAACAAGTGTGTACGAAACAATTTAATATTTAACCGAAGAAATATTCGATTTAACCCCTACAGATACTGCGACTTCGGACTAGAGTGTAGCCAAGAGTAAAAGTGGTAAAACGCAATTAGGAACGTTATTAATAACTTAAAAGGTCATTAAGGGAGATTTGAGGAAATACTTTTGTTAACAAAATAATTTTCAGAATTTAGACTCGGGGCATCAATTTGCTTCAAGCAAAAACTTATGCAGTAGACTAAACATCAACCTTGTTAATTTATCGTTCAACTTGTCAATGTACGGAACACTTGTTGATTTATTATAGAAAATTTACGTTAAACGTATCCCGAGGGTCGTTCCAAAAGTAAAGACTTTCATTTATTTAATTAAAAAAGTTTAAGAGCTACGAGGACGGGACTAGTACTATAAAAACTGGGCATCTTTTGCGTTAGAGAATAAATTTTTCCATCTAGTCGTCACAATTAGTTATTTATTTTCGCCAAGGATGAATAAGGGCTTCACATAGGCGACCGGAGCGAGCTTTATCAGACAAGAATCGTTTTATTAGTAAAGACTCCTACTTTTTTAACTCAAAAATTGAAGAACTACAAACGCAGGATTGATAAAATTACAATGAGCGACATCTTGTGCTCCGTATTTCATTATCGTCATAAGCGACTCCAATGCACGTTTGTCAGGAATTCAATGGCATATTTCTACTTATGCACGTCCATGACAGGTGTTGCTTTCTTAGAGGCTATGTCTATAACAGATGACGATAATTTCAGGTCTTGAATGCATAAGTTAAATCGTCATATTAATTTTGTTTACAATCTCGTCTAGTCGACTCGAGCGGAATATAAATGGAGGGTATTAGTTTTGAGACACCAATCTTAATTAACAGTAAACTTGTAAATTTACTTTCCAAATTATTAATTCAGATAAACATGATAATTAAAGTTAAACTTATTATTTTGTCATTTAACTTGCTTCTTAAGCGTTAAACTTGTTCATTTACATAAAGCTTGTACCGTAAAGTGGGAACTGACCCTAAAATTTCACAACTTGATACATCATCTAAAAATGCTGTTTTAAATATAAAAGTGATTCGTATAATGCCATTCAGGACGATTAAATGGCAAAGAGTCATCCATATTTTTGTTCAATTATAAATTAAAAATAAAGATTCCGATCACAAAATACACGACACTGTAGCTAAGTAAACAAGTCAGTTTATATTGTCACTATTAACACGATAAGCATTTTATCAAAGCATCAGTAAGCAATCAACGCGCAAGAAATCGCGATATGTTGGAATTCAGAAAAAAAGTATTTTTCACAATAATAAACCTTATATGATTTTTGAAAACTTCTACACAGTAATCTAATATGTGTGACATTATTTTCGAACAGATTTCTAGAACAAACCCTTTTATCAAATAGTATATATTTCAAATCTCTTGAAAATTGTGCAGATCGCTAATATGGGTTTATGATTATACCCCAGTTAATAACAACGTTGCCCGCAGCAAATGGTATGAAATTATTATTGTTTCATCTATCTAGTTATTAATCTTTTAAAGGGATAATTATGAGTCTGCATATAAAGAGTGCTATTCTATCATATATATATATATACATATATATATATATGTATATATATATATGATAGAATAGCACTCTTCATATGATATATATATATATATATATATATATATATATATATATATATATATATATATATTAATTTATTTTTATTTCGGACTATTATTCTCATCTTTATTAGTTGTTGTTTTTGCTTTTTTATTGGATTTGTTTATTCACAAAGTTTCGGCCAACTTATCCTCTGGCCTTCGTCAGGTGGTAACCGCGACGGTTATATATATATATATATATATATATATATATATATATGTATGTATATATATATATATGGTGCATTTCGTGTTTAAACGTCACTAATTTTATCAATTGTTTCCTCATATTAACTTTTACTTTTTACGGACAATCAACCATGGAAGATACTAAACTAACACTAGAAATTATTAAGAGGCGCTGTAATAATTCTAATAATGTAAAAACAAACGATTTGAAAATTTCACAATTTCTGAAAGTCGCCTGATGCTTTGTGTTTAAAGTTCGTACAGAGTTAGAAAGTAATGATGGAAAAAAAAATGTCTCTTGTTACTAAACGTAAAAAAACACCAGTAACTCTTTGACTTCATTAGAACAAACGGGTGTATTCACCAAGTTCGGAATATTATTGACGATAGAACTAAGAAGCCACATTTCGAACGACGGTGCATAGGAATCTTCGATGCATATGCTATATGATGAATAGAAGTCAGTTTATGTCCGGACCCAACAAGGAAAATCGTTTAATGAGATCCACGAGACTTAAAAAAAAAACTGAAACGTCCTGCTAAACAGAACGGCCTTTGTTTTTTTAATTTTTTAGACCATGTGCAGTCTCCAAGACCTTAATCTATTGGACAGTTACGTGAGCGGCATTGTTTTGAGAGGTGGTAAAACACCAAAGATACTCTGAAAACATTCATAGTCAGAGTAATTGTCTACAACATCGGTGACCATCTTATACCCGCCGGCAAAGAGGTTTTATTCCTGATTAGAAGATGTCATTAACGCGGAGGGAGATTTTATGTAGGAAAATTATTAAATAAGTGTGTCGCTTATGTACCAATGGCGTTTTCTTTAATTATAGATCTGTTGCTGTTTGTATTTTAGCTATTATGTAATAAATGGTCTCACACCGGACGAACCCTATATATATATATATGTATATATATATATATATATGTGTGTGTGTGTGTGTGTGTGTGTGTGTGTGTGTGTGTGTGTGTGTTCCTATATATATATATATATATATATATATATTCTACACGGATTATTATTTAAATATATGATAAAAAAACACAAAGTTCCTTTTAGATAGCTCGATATTGCAATACTAGTAATATGCATATTTTTCTATAATTTACAGAGAATAGAAACCGATTTTGTGGTTCTTTTCTAGTCGGTAGGTTTGTTGCTAAAACTTGCGACCGAATATCCCGCTCCATTGCTGGTATATAGCTACATGATACTTCTTACATTATATATATATATATATATATATATATATATATATATATATATATATATATATATATATATATATATATATATATATATATATATATATATGCGTAGATCGTCGTATAACGATTTGATCACTGTCTGTCTGACGTAATGAACATTTAAATTAAAAAATGCTTAAAATTCAACGCTATTTCACACGATTAATGGTAGCCGAATGGATACGGCCTCCGCTAATCGAGCCAGAGATGTCTCGTGTCGCGGGGTTCGAATCGTTCGACTGGTAGTAATTGTGACACCCTGCACTGAAGAATCCCGAAAGGATGAAACACTAGTGTCTGTAGGTATTTAATTATTATAGTAAAAAAAATAATTATGACAGCCCCTTTAAGAAATACGTTTCTTATCGTTGAGCACTTTCTGCTGAATAAAAGTCGGTCAATTTAGCTCTTATGCGTAGATCGTCGTATAACGATTTGATCACTGTCTGTCTGACGTAATGAACATTTAAATTAAAAAATGTTTAAAATTCAACGCTATTTCACACGATTAATGGTAGCCGAATGGATACGGCCTCCGCTAATCGAGCCAGAGATGTCTCGTGTCGCGGGGTTCGAATCGTTCGACTGGTAGTAATTGTGACACCCTGCACTGAAGAATCCCGAAAGGATGAAACACTAGTGTCTGTAGGTATTTAATTATTATAGTAAAAAAAAATAAATATATATAAATATATATATATATATATATATTATAACTTTAATGTTTTTTTTCATTATAGTGGTATCATAATTTTTCAGCTACTTTTTTTATTGTCTATTAAAGTTTATTATTTCATATTAAATCTGTTAAGGATTTTTCAAGCAATTGACTTGTGGGGGATGCGATTCTTAGTTTCTTGAAACTCTTAAGCAACGTAGGGACACAAGTCTCGCTAGTAACGTATATATATATATATATATATATATATATATATATATATATATATATATATATATATATATGTATATATTATTATATATGCCTGGTGTTTCGTCACAGGGAATGTAACATAAACGTTCCGTCTAGAATTACATTGCAAGTTTATTTTACTTTTGACCTTGTTCGAAAAAATAAAACGATTATCAGATCAGGAATTTTAAGCTGACCTAAGGAAAACTAGATTTTTAAGCAGCGTGTCAGCGGGCGAAGATCTATGGGCTTATTCCACGCTAAGCATTTCTAAATCTGTTCTCTGGTTGTTTTCATCGTTTTTGGCGAGATCCCCCCTGCCTAGTACTCTATTTCTGCAGGTGGATCTCTATCGAGTTGATCCCGATGCCAAAACATATAAGTAGTTTAAATGGTATCTCGATTACCCTAGTTCCCGTATAAGCGTTTTATCTATCGCGACTTTACCTCTCTATTAAATATACACTAGCAGGGCTATTCGGCGTTGCTCAGAGCTATTAACGAGTAATAGAGATTAAATAGTTTCTTTTTTAGTTTCTTACAGACTAAATTTCCCTTTTTTTTATATAATTAAATAAAACTAAGAGGTCTTCAAAGCGCTAATGACATCCTCAAATGTAATCAAGGATGCACCAGAAGCAGTACTAAAACTAAATTCCTCCGAAAAATAGCAATAGCTATAAGACGATAAATTTAATCTGTAATTATATTTTTCAATTTGGAAAAAATGATGACTTATTTCCTTGGCTGTATAAATGCATGATATATTAAATCGTCTTTAATCTGTGATAAGATTCAATGATACAAATGGCTATTTTACCTCTGAAATATCTTTTTTGTTAAATTTTAGACATCATTTTTTTTAAGTGTTACGCTTATTAAAGAAGAAACAATTCGTAAGGGTTGCTGCATAATTTTCAAGTTTTAGCTAGAATTACAATACAAACACACAAAAAAATACATGAACAGTCTCATATGAAAAAACTAGCTTGTCTATACGACGTTACACGGGTCATATAGAACAAATAGAAGAAAGGAAGCTGCGTTCAAACACACCTGCTCTTCCCCAGACATTGAACACATTTTACCACTTTCCATCCGGGACAAAGCCTAGTAGACTTTTTTGGATAAAATAGTATACCAGAACATATTGGAGTTAGTTTTTCCGGCAACGTGCCACTTAAACGTAATAGCTCTATCTATAAGGCTGAGCACTAGTTTATTACTATATGCTATTTATCAGATATTAGATTGTAATATTAACTATGACCCCAGACATCGACGAGTAGATTTTATATGAAATAGAATAAAACACAGTTACATTTTTCCGGGCTTTTAAATATACCTGCTGTAACCAGGATATTGAGCACTTTGGTTAGCTAACTGATACTCTTTATTAAACGCACACACACATGTATATATCTATATATATAATATATATATATACCTATATATATAATATATATATATATGTATATATATATATATATATATATATATATATATCAACATGTGATTTTCTAGTATACAACATTATAAAACATAAGTAAAAACAAAAGATTTTGTTAAGGGCAATTTTGCATGTAAACAGATTTTTTTCTTTCTAGAACATTGCGTGCACTTTAATTACTGGATATCATAATATTTTTAAAACACCCTCTCTCTATGTTAAACATTGCTTTGGAAATAATAACATGTTATTTTCAGCATGGTCAAAAACTACAAAATAATCTTCAGAGAACAATTATTGATATGTGGATGGAAGAGCTTTTTTAACTATACAAAATGATTAACTGTATTTATACATAAAAAATTAATACAAAACTTAGTAAAATGAAAGATTAAGGGACCTTCAATATCTTTAATATCAGGAACTAGATATGACTAGACAAAGTTTGAGGCACAATTTGAGTTGGGGATTCTTCTGGTTTGTAAAAAAAATATTTACAAAATAATAATAAATATAGAGAATTTTTTGATGATAATATATGTATAAATATTGAATATTAAGCAAAAATAATACTTTCTTTTGAATATCTTTTCTAAATAAAACAGTTTTATTTATAAAATGTTGTGTTTTGTAAAATCCTGGACATATTTTAAAAAAAGTATTTATTAAAAATATTATATAGTTTTATTAACCAACATATGCAAACAAGCGGAAATTACTGAGAGCTAGTTTGGCAGGGTTCAACAGCTGAGGCCGGAAGAGTGCATTACGTTATGGTTTACAGCGTATTACAAAAAAAACCAATAACAATCGATATACCTCAGTAATAATTATAGGGATTATATATTCCATCTCTTATTGTCTTTTTTATCACTTTTTATTATAATTGTATGCGTTCTATTTATTTCTATTGTTTTAATTTATTCACTATATTTATGTCTTTGTCTCGCCTTCCCCTTTTTATTTTTCTACTACCATACTAACTTTACTTCGTTTTTCAGCATTTGAATTTTTGTATCGTGCCATTCCAAATTATTCCAAACTTTCCATTAGTCCCCCCTGGCGCTACAACATCAGCCCGTTTAAAGATACTAGCTTTCCGATGTAAAATACACCAATCATTTGTGTCACATGTTTATTAAAAAAAAATTTTCAAACTCAAAAATGTTCCGCGATGCCAAAATAAACAACTGGAACAAACGTTGCAGTTTTAGGCTTAACATATATAAATTGGAGTTCTGCACTATGCAGAAAAAAAGAAATGACTAAGTCCATCATTTGCCATCCCCATATTTAGCCCCAAAAGTCCCCAAGTCCTTAACATATTTTAATTTACGTTCAGCACCATGCAAGACTGCTAAATAGAACTTACACATTTTGGACAAATATGGTAAAATAGTCCCAAAAATGAAGTGTTTTTATTAGCCCTAGAAGAGCCCCTGGGGCACACCCAAGAGTTATCGCGAAGTATAGACAAACAAAATTATATAGAAATCAGTTAATTACAACTTTTCAGAAAGTTTTACAAAATTCCAAGGCATGAAACCTTTTTAATGAGCACAAAAATGTCAATTTTAAATATTTTCTCCTGTAAGACAACCCTAGGGGGACAACCGGAGTTTTCCCGGAAAATCCGTTCTGTTACTTTATGTATTCATATCATGTTTAAAGTTCTAAGAGACTTTCAAAAAAATTCCGAGGCGTAGTTATTGAGAAAAGTTCGGACAGACGAACGGACGAACGGACAAGGGTGAATTTACATGTCACCCTCCTTTTTTCGGGGGACTAATAATCACAAATAGTTATTTGAAGATACAAGTTTAAGTATAAAACAATTTACTGAGATAATACTAACCTGAAAAGTGTTAGCATACTGTAAACTAGCACAACCAAATACCATAGATAAATATTTGAAGATATAAAGAGCTTGCAGCATGAACATATTTACCAAAATGATACGATTTGACATTAAATATTACGGAAACGGTTCAAATGCTGTTAAATGAAATAACGAAACAAAACACCATGAAAAAATCTTTGAAGATATAAACAGCTTCCAGCATAAAATGTTTACCAAAATGATAGGATTTGATATTAAATAACCCGGAAACGATTCAAATGAAATAACGAAACAAAACACAGTGAATAAATATAAAACATGAAACATAAACACTTTTACCAAAATAACCGAATTAAATATATAACAACTTGAAAAGGGTTGATATGTCGTAAAACAAAAAAATCAAATCAAACCAACGTTTTTGCTTTATAGTTATTTTTTCTTTCAAATGTACAACATATTTTCTCTCTGTCTATCTATTTCTTG
The DNA here is from genome assembly GCF_053919585.1 of Euprymna scolopes. Classification (NCBI taxonomy): domain Eukaryota; kingdom Metazoa; phylum Mollusca; class Cephalopoda; order Sepiida; family Sepiolidae; genus Euprymna; species Euprymna scolopes. The sequence continues at coordinate 75,416,654 of NC_136509.1, forward strand.
TTGCTTTTTTTTTCGATGTCTGTTTTTCGTTTTTACTCCCCTCCCTCCTCTATGCTACTTTTCTGTTTTTATTTATTTTTTCACTTAATCCTTAAAAGCTTTTTAATCCAAGTTGATTTGGAAATGAAATCGCCGAATAAAAATATGAACGAAAACAAATTAAATTGAATGCCTTAGCTAACTCGAAAAGTCGATACCAAATGACAGAGACCCAGAGGCTAGAAAGACGGCCGATGTTGGGCGGAGTCAGGATTCTTAGTGGTGTTGACATCGCGAGAAAAAAATGGAAGGCGGATGCGGGGGTCGAATGATCGAAATGAATCACAAAACAAAACAACAAATTTACAAAAGGCAAAGGAAATTTATTAATCAAAAACAGGTATTCTTTATGGCGCCAATTTATTTCAAGTTCAATCTTGACAAACCAACGAGAATTCTATTTAATTCGTAAACGTGACAAACCAAGAGAATCATATTTAAAATCCAGGCCTTATAAATAAAAAAAAATAAAATAAAACGAAAGCGTGATAAACAATTTTGAAACTATATTTTCGGCATAAAAATAATATTTTGCAAGTCTTCAAATGCGTACATCATTGCTAACTTCTTAATCGAAAATTTCTTTTTTCGAGGAAAAATAAAAAATAGAAAAAATAGAAAAAAATAAAAAAAATCCTTTCGCGTCTTGCTATACTGAAACACTCAACATATCTTAAGTTCGATTTTCATAAGTGAATGCTATTTATTAAAAATAAAGAAATCATTTAAAATAAGTAGTTTATTTATAATACTTGAATCATTCAGACTTCTATTCCTATTTGGGTCGTTCCGAGATGATATTAAATAAACTGTTTATTGATTTCCTCTATAGCAGGGATTATGACACTTCTTGACTTTATACATAAATTATTGCATTAACACAATAAAACTGGTTTTCACTCCCTAGCTGAAATGGAACATGTACATCAAATCCGTTGCTAACACTGCCGAGGAAATAGTTGGTTCATTCTACCGCTGCAGGGTCCTGGATATGACCTTAAACTATATCCAGTGGTGAGGCCCCAGCTTACGTGCTTTGGAGAGTGTGGAGCCACCCTTTAATTGCCATTGCTCCCAGGTCCACTCAGACCCGGAGTGGTAGTACCTGTTAGGGTCCCAACTACGGGTTAAATAGAAACCGACTTGAAAACAACAAATATATCGTATTAAAAATGATTGTGGGGGGGCTTTCTTTTTACCCTTGGAAAATCCTTTAAAATTACCTGTTTAAATTGCAAAATGCAAAAGAAATCAAACAAAAAACTTTTTTTGCCAAGAAACACACAGAAACATTTTAAAAAATAGCATCCATTTTTTTCTATCGAATTCATTTGCTGTTTTTATTGAGAACTATTTTCTCCCGGATTTTTGATAAAATATTCCATTTTCGTATATAACAAAAAAAATTTTTTTTTGTAGATTTCGGTGTGCTAAAAACGAATCTGCAAACCGTTTCCGTCGTAAAAAAAATAGTTTTTATGATATGAAGAAATTACTTTTTCGAAAAGTAGACGATCACTTTTCCATGTAAATTTAACTTAAAATAGGCACCCACTCTCTAGCCAGCTGAGAGAGGGTGGGACTTTTCCCATGTTTATTGGCTAAACAGCTTTCGCTTATGCTCATAAACGAAAGATACGGCTGTGAACTAGAAAATACTCCCAGGGGTTATTACCATGCAAAAGAAATCAAACAAAAAAACTTTTTAGCCAAGAAACACACAGAAAAATACCCCTCTCTCAGGTGGTCAGAAAGTGGGTGCTCATTCTAAGTTAAATTTATATCGAAAAAGTAATTTCGTCATATCATAGAAACTTTCTGTTTGCGACGGAAACGGTTTGCAGATTCGTTTTTAGCACAACGAAATCTACAATAAAATATTTCGTTATATACGAACATGAGACAGACCTTAAAGTAAAATAATACCGGATTTTTGGAGCAGATTTGCCATTTAGTTGTACAAATATCCTCAAACCAGGTAATCATTAAAAGGGACTCTTAAAAGTCGTCACCTGTATCGAGCAAAAGTTTATAACCACTGATTATATGTCAGCCTACGTCACAGTAACATATATTGAGTGAGTTCCTAACAGTATTTTGTATAGTTTTAGTTTAAACTCATTTTCCCAAAATTTCCCCAAACTTAATGTGTCTGATACAGTCTGCCGCCATTTGTATTTTTCAAATATACCGATAAACACTGCATGTTTTTGAACCGATTAAACATTATACATTACATAAAAACACTACAATCTTATTCAGTTAGGTAGAAAATTTACTTTTCTTGCCTTTGATAACATTTATTTGTTATATATTTATTTTTTGACAACTTCTTTGTATCTGTGTTTAGTAATACAAACCCTTTTCATTTAATGTAACCTTTAGTCGGCTCGAAAAACTGTTTATCGGTATATTTGAAAGATACAAATGTTGGCGGGCTCTGTTGATTACGTTAAGTTTGAGAAAGTGAGTTAAAACTAAAAAGGGATACAAAATACTGTCACAAACCCACCGATTATGTCAGCCTATGTCATGGTAACATATATTCGGTGGGTTTTTGACACTGTATTGTATAGTTTTTAGTTTTCAACTTACCTTCCCAAACTTAACGTATTCAACAGAGTCTGCAGCCATTTCTGTTTTTCGAGCCGATTAAACATTTTATATTACATAAAAACACTAAACAATTATCCAGTTAGGTAGAAACATAACTTACCTTACATTTCATTTATTTGTTTTTGGCAACTTTTTCGAATCTGTGTATAGTAACCCTCCCCCCATCACTCAAAGACCAATTACTAACTCAAATTTTTGTATACAGAAAAAAAAACATTTAGCGTTTCAATATTTTTGCTACGTTCAGCTTTATCCACTGATTGTTGGTCGAGCCCAAGCTATGATTGATGGTAATCCCGAGGATCAGGATCCATTTCTGCAAGAGTAACATTTTGTTTCATTTTCGCTTTTTTTTCTTTTTTTACTTTTTGGAGTGGATTGCTGTACTAAGAATATAAGACACATGCATTTTCTATTTTTATTAGAATTTTCCATTACACCAAATTCAGCCACAGCAACGCGTGGCAAGATACAGCTAGTATACATACATATATATATATATATATATATATATATACGTATATATATACGTATATATATACGTATATATATACATATTTATATATACGTATATATATACGTATATATATACATTTATATATATATACATACATATATATACATATATATACATGTATACATGTATACATATATATATACATATATATACATATATATATATTTAGTAATGTGATTGATAATTTAAAAATCAAATTATAATTAAATTAAAAATCCGTTTCATAAGAAGGAACAACAGCAAAATCAATTATACATCTATATATACATATATATATATATATATATATATATATATATATACATATATATATGCATATATATATGCATATATATACATATATATCTATATATATATACACACATACACATATATATATATATATATATATATATATATATATGAATTTTACGTTTATAAGTTGTTAATTGCCTTTATTTTTGTGGCAATTGTTTCGTGGCTCGAAAGTACAGTCAAAGGGAAGTCGAATTTTCCGACCGGTAAAAACTGTAACTTCCAACACTGACGATTTCGAAACCTTGAAATACTACTGTCTAAGTATAAAAACACCCCAAAACGGGCCCCAAATCGTATTAGGCCCCGTTTCTTGGCGTTTTGTCCGAATGATAATGAAACTTTGGTTATAACTAGTTTATTATATTCAAAACATCCCTTCAAAACACTAGGGTCTTTTTCTTTTTGTTTTCTCCGTTCTACTGCATATGTTCTAGATGGCCTCCATTTAGCTTTTGTATTTTTTTGGTCACCCTGTATATGTGTGTGTGTATGTGTGTGTAGGTGTGTGTGCGTATATATGTATATATATATATATATATATATATATATATATATATATATATATCGGGGTGAGAAATATATATATATATATATATATATATGCTCATATATAGTTTTAAAATATCTTACTATACACATGTATGTTTAGTCATCGATCTTGGTCTCTGTTTTTATTATTCCTGGCCGTCCAGTCTTATCATTTCTTGTAGCAATTCTGTTTTGGTTTTAAGTGTTTTGCTTCTAGAGTGGATTATTGTCCTCTTTCCACAACAAAACTGTCAATGGCTTTTTGTGTCAAGTAGTATTGATTCTGAATGTCCCCTTCATTTTATGCTAATGCATCAACCGTGTACACAAATTAAAACAATTTCGATTTCTAAGTCGCTGCTCCTTTAGTACATTCATCGCGACGCCATTTACTTGCCCGAGTTTCACGCTGCTTATTCCCAAAGCCTTATTTTTCATGGCTAATTCTGTATTGTTTTTATTTCCTATCGTTCGATTTATTTGCGGTTCCTTCTGTATTGTTTCTTGTTGTAGACGTGTTCCTGCATTTATCGTCCGTAACTCGGTTACACTTCAATGTAAAATGGTATTTTCAGTACTGGGCTCGCATTTTGAATCGTCGTACTCGTTTTTTAGACCGTGTCAACATTTTTCAAGAGTAAATGTCGCTCGGTGATAAGTTTAATGAAATGTTGAATTGACAGTTGAATAATGATTATGATTATGCTATTTAATATAATGATGATGATGATGACGATGGGGTTACTAATTTGAATGATGATGATGCTGATGATGGTGATGATAGGATTACTAATAGTATTAATGATGATGGTGATTATGATTAGATTACTAATGATGATGATGATGATGATTACTAATGGTAAATAATATTTAAAAAATGTTGTGGTATTTTGCAGTTAAAGCGACACATTTAAAATATGGTAAATAACAAATATTTAACAAATAAATATTACCAAACGCAAGATAACTTATTCGTCTATCTATGTGGATAAGTGTCTGCAGTGTTTAAACCTATTTAAAAGCAGTTATTTACTTTGGAACAAAAGTAGTGCAGAGTCTCAACTTAAAACAAGTGATTTTGAGTGATTAGCGAGACTCCTCAGATGACCGTCTTAGATTGGACGGTCATCTGAGGAGTCTCGCTAATCACTCCAAAGTTAATATTAAACAAAATTCTCGTACAAAAAGATTCAATAAGTGCCACCATTGTGCTAAAATCTAATGCTCACCTAGTACTGTGTTTAATTTTTTGGATTTTTATACCATTATCGAGACTCCCCAGATAATAGTTAAAGGTCACAGATTTTTTTCTTGTTCTAAAATTAGACTATATACTACTTTCTTTTCGGTTTAAAATTAGTTAAAAAAAACTTATTTGCCAAAGCTCATGACACCCAAGCCGCTTCTCAGCTATTTTGAACTTGACGGACTGAGTATACAACTCTTTTACATTTTATATTACTCTTTTACATGAGTCATAATGGCGGCTTTAGTCTCAGTATATTTATTTGTTTTATTTATTTATTGGGAAGAAAGTGGTTTCTGTGCGCAATTGCACCGGCGCATTCTGAAGAGAATCACAGTTGGCTGTTAGGTTTTTGCTGAAATTTCTTGGAAGGGTATGCACCGGCCAATACAGACAGTTAACCATTCAGTGAGGTCTGAGACTATAGAAAACACGTTCATTTTTAACAGGAAACGCAGAGAAATATCCGATATAAATGTACGAAATCTATTTCAGTCAGCTATAGTGTATCGATATGCTATGCGATGGAAAACTATATTTGAGGACTTATTACATTTTTTACTTATACTGGAAAATTCGGGTAGTCGCAAGATCACGATGGAGACAGAACGGAAGGCAATTGTAAAAGAAATGGTCTAGGTGACTTGCATACTGATCGTCAGTGACGAACAAACGGGTGTGTTCGTGAACAATCTGAGTTAGTTTATAAGCAATGAGGAAAGGAAAACCATTTACAATATTTGTGGCTAGACGTGATTCTGTTTTGATTGAATGTTTTACAAGAAATATCACAGAGTGCCGTGTAATCGAGCAGCTATTATAGAAAATAACGATTGGGCAGATAAAGACTAGTAGCATCTACTCTGGTAGAAAGAGTAGTACGTCTGGAAGATAAGAGAACATCTCTTAGTAGATTTGGAAGTAGGAGTCTTACTCTGACAAGGCAGGAGAGAAATCTATCGCAATTTTCCCAGCCTTATTTCCAGTCAATGCATTGATATATTATTTGCTATGAATAACCGACGAACCTAATTACCAACTAGGCCATAAAAATAAACGAATCTTGATCTAAAATGATTGGTTTAATAAATAATATTTCTCAGGATATTCATCAAAACGATGCATGTCGTAGACGAATAAATCGTTGGCTTTAAATCAAGTTTAGACGTATAAAAACTCGCATGATAAATTAATAAATTATTTGCAACCACGCAGACTTCGACCTATATTAAGAAACACTCGTACATTAAGACAGTCATAGACTTAACTGAAGGGCCATCTAAAAACATAAGAAAATAAGCACGAAATATTTCAAATAGTTCGTAGAATGGAGTTTTGTGTCTGTCTGATGCAGATATATTAAGTAAAAGGAATAGAGTAAAATATGTTATGTGTGAGGGGCAAATGAGGAAGATTAGATCTAACATCAAATCTGATGATTAGGAGTTTTTACTTTAAGCATCTATACTTATTTTGATGTTATACACTAAAATAATAGAAGCCGTTTTTTTATACGACATACACATGTTGCGACATGTGTTCTCGTTAGAGAACGAAGCTAAACATATTTAAGCCTTGTAAATACAATAGGGATAACCATTTTGGAATACCAAGATTTCTATGTAGAAATAAAATGACACCTCCCTACGAGAACTGCTGAAAAACTAACCCGATATCTTCCCTAATCGAGATATACATGGGACTACGGACTGCTTGTGCATTTTATATTCACATGATATATCCTCTTTGAATTAACCGATTCGACTCACCTAAAGATAATGTCGCTTTGACAGCATTTGAAAAGTTCTGGAAAATATGTTTTCAATTGTATCTTTGGTTATTTCTATAGGAGCGTGATATTGTGTACTCTTCAGGAAGACAATATCTAACTTTCGTCCAATGAAATGTACTATAATCGTGTCATCATGTTTTTGTGAATGTTTCTGAATTAATGCGACTAAATATATGTTCTATATGAGCTATAGATGAATGAGTTAATATCGAGCATAATATCCTGCTACCGTGATTTTGTTTTATTTGCCTCATTTCTGATACCACCACAATCTTAGTAAGATTAAACCGTTTAAGAGCACCAGAAGAAACTTTTTCTGATCCTGAGTTAATTCAAAATGTATAGCTAGTCAATCTCAATTCCATACCAAAAACAAACTACTCGTTAACAAAATAATGCTGTCAATTCTATTTTTTCAGTAATCAGAGATGTAATTGTCTATTAGCAACTGTATGATGTTTAACAATTTACGACACATAAACCCCCACTTTTATTGTGCCATACACTAAATTCAGAGAAAAAATATTTTAAAAATTCTGTGAAAATTCGTAATTAATTGCATCTATTATCGCAGAGTAAAATGTGAAAAATTATATTCGACGTGACGATATGGATTTCAGTAATTAAAATTTATTAGATATATTTGCAGTCAATGTTAATATAGTGCGAGTAATTAAATCCTTTTTGTCCAATAATGACGAAAAGTAAACGGTATGAAAATCACAAACAAATCCAGGATGAAATCAGTTATAAAACGATGTCGATTATACTGAAATCAGTTTGCAATTGATCACTTAATCATAAACAAAACATATTTTTTAAAAAGATAGCATAGTCAAATGAATTAGTTATTTAATGTTTCATTACACAGCAACCTTTTTTACTTATCTTTCTGACATAAAATACACCAAGTGTTGATATTATTGTTTTTTTTCCATTCTCGTTGCAAAACTCTGTCAGGCTCTGAAAAGTCAAAAGTTACGTTTTTACTCATATCATGTTTAATGTTTTTGGAAAATTTCAAAAAATTCCAAGGCGTAGGTATTGTGAAAAGTGCGAAGAGACGAACGGACGGACGGACGGACAAGGGAAATTTACATGTCCAAAAGAGTATGAAGAAATAGAGATAAAGAAAATAAAGTAAGAAATTATACATCTCTTTTATGTCTTCCTTTTTTTATATATTTCGTCGTATCATATGAGTTTCATATCTTTTATAATTCCCGTATTTCTTTTGTCATTGTTTTTTTTATTTTTCATTCCTTTCTCCATGCTATTTTAATATCATTTGTGTTTTTTTTTGTCGTTCGCAAATTCTATTTCTCACTTTTCAACTATGCTGGTTACACACCTACCTATTTTCCGTAACCCTTTTTTCTTGTGTTCATTCATAAATACGTTGTATTTATTTCCGAACATAAACCACTTTCCTTAACTTACTCATTCATTGAATAAGCAGGTAGACATTTCTCTACTAAAACATACCCGTCTATTCGTTTGTTTGTTTCTCTTTTCTTTACTCTTGTGATTTCGGTCCTTTCCGCATTGCTTTTGGCATTTACAACTTCCATATATTCTTTTACCAGCAATGCTTCAAGCAAGCTTCCATTTACACTACCCATCAATGAGAAGAGCCACTGGAAGTTTACGAAATTAGTCAATGCACTAAACCTATGACATGATTCACAGTGTATATAAGTATATAAATAACTTATCGGTAATAATCTCATTCTTGTGAATAATTTATGTTCCTATAAATTCCTATTAATGCTAGCAACATAGATGTGGAATAGACACTTTTGTGTCTTTGTGACACAAACGGGAGTAATTTTTGTGAAAGTCTTACAAAAAAGAACCATAGATTGAAGCGCTATCGAGAAATATTTATGAACATGCCGATAAAGTATACAGATTGGACACTGTCATGTAAACAAAAGTTTTAATTAATAGAAGATATTCATATGCTATTTTGGTTAGCTCCAGTGTGGTGTATAGAAATTTATATTGTGTCAACATATAGACAATGGTAATATATATATATATATATATATATATATATATATATATATATATATATATATATATACGGGGAGGAAGGCGACCGGCATTTTCCGCTCGTAAAATACGCTGAAATATGATATTTTAATTCGTCCAGATTTCGTATATATTACTATAGAATCGTGATTTCAAAAGTAAAAACAAAGTAGTTGGGTACCATTACTTAATATCGAATACAAAACTATAGCATTCAAAGCTGGTGACGTTACCACTTTTACCTACATGAAACGCATACGAACTGATTAAAAATTAAACATGTTATTAATTAAAGATGAATATATAAAATAACGATTTTTGTTCAATTTGACCCAATCTTGATCAGTTAAAATCTATGTTAACCGGCTAAAGACCCATAAAAGAGCAAGCCCGAAAAATCCAATCATTTGAGGCCCCTAGCACTGCTCCGTAACTTTTAGTTTCGGAGGAGATAGAGTTTTAAAATATGGAAACAGATAGACGGCCTTTTTATATATTAGATTTGAACTACTGCAAAAAATGTTTCATGTATATGTGTAACCTATATATGAATAATACACACACCATTTATTAAGAAAGATTTTGCAAAAGAGCAAAGCAGTTACCTCTCTGTTACAGAATGATTCGGAAAAATGCAGTCGCATGATAATAAAATTTATAATCCTTTTTGGAATCAAACTGTAGTAGATATAAATGGTGTTTTATCTATGCCTAGCCCGTTTATCAAATTTCAGTTGTAAATGTCTAGTAGTCGTTGTTTGATCTACAAAATAAAATAAAAAATAATGGAAGTCAACTTAGTGATCGTTTCACAAAAGGAAGGTGTAGTTTTAAAAGCCTTCACTCACGCCTTATACTGATAAGGCATTTGCCATCTGTATAGGCTTGTAAACATATCAACATTTTGTTATGAATAAAATTATGAATAATTAGTCGTTAGGAAAATCATTATACACAATAGAGCGGTTTTATAAGTTTTCAAATACACACGAGTAACGTAAAAACTTAGATGACATTAAATGGTTTTGAAGAATTCCTGGAGATTACTATAGTTTTTGATTATATATTTTACGGGCTAAATATCAATTGTGAACATGTCATGGGAAGACATAGAGTCCGTCGTGCTTAGTAGTCAGAGCAGCACAGCATAAGACGTTATCGGAAAAGAAGGGGAAAATTATATTACAATATTCGTTGGCGAGAACCGTCTGAGTTAGTTCGACTTGCGGGTTAAAGAAGGTTGTTACACTGAGAAAGTGTTTGAAGTCAGAGGTATCCGCGAAGAAGAAGTATTTAAAATCCAAACGATGTCCTCATTAGAATTCGAAATCTAACTGATTTTATTTTGGGAATTTTATCGCTTTTCTACTTTTTGCGAAATCTCCTGGGTTCGGCAAATACATAAATTTGTATCCGCACGGAAACGCATTCGATTATCTATCGGAATTCTTTAGATAAGAATCGATAATTTTGCTTTTGTAGGTTATCCAAACTAGTGTTATAATTTTGAATGTTATTCTGACAATGTTCCAGCCGATAAGACCTCTGGCCTTTATGAGGCGAAGAGAATTTTTATCTTAAACTCAGGAACCTAGAGGGAATTTCGAACTAATTTTTATGCTTAATTTAGAGGCTTAATTGTTCGTTACAACAGTAAAGTAATTTTTATTGTATTCTTGGTTTGTATTGCCTGTAGTGAGGATTTGGATACTTAACCTCCCGAAGTATGTCATATATAACCACTTGTAGCTTAACATTTAGTCCGTAGACTATTTTGAATATTATTTACATATCGCATGCTTTACTTTCGGTTATATCGACGTCACGGCTAAGGAATTATTATTCTTTTAGAGCACATCAGTCCAAGTAGATGTTGCAACTGAGCATCACAAGTCTTCTTTTTAATTAAATAATTGTCAGGTTGCATTCACCTCCTGGACCAAACCGTTTAATATTGAACATTTGATGGAATTTAATGATGGAGTCTTTGACACTGAATATTTCTGAAAAATGTTGTGTCATACATAAAGATGTCTAGTTGCATGACCATTTAAAAACATTGTAAAAACAAAATGCTGTATTATTGCCTTCCAGGCATCTCTGCAAGTATCCTGCACCGCTGACCGGACATGTCTCGAGACACTGTTTGGAATATAGTTCTGTGTGTTTCCAAGGTAAAATGACTCATATTACAATCAATACTCTTCTGCAGAAAGACACTGTCCTCTACGGATATTAATTAAATCTTTATTCTGAAAGAAATTTTTTGCATCTCTTTCTCGAACTGTTTTTTTTTTTTTAATTGAAGCCGTCAAATTTAAGCTATAAATGAAAGTTGCTGTCTATTCCCCACTGTTATATATATATATATATATATATATATATATATATATAGAGAGAGAGAGAGAGAGAGAGAGAGTAAGTTATGAAAATATATATGGCAATTAAGCTACACAGAATAATCCACGTTTTTATTCTCGTCAGAATTCGTCAGGTTTATGAGAATGAAACGCGGAATATTCTGTATAGTTTACTTGCCATATATATTTTCATAACTAACTACCAAGCACTACCTATGTATTGAGTACTGTTGAAGTAAATACTGAAAATTTTACGCATAAAATTATATATTCGTATATTAATTTATGTGATTAAATAAAGTAATCATCTATATATATATAAAAGAGAAAATGTATGTATGTATGTGTGTATGTTTGTGTGCCTGCTAAAAACTTTCGACAGACAGAACACAAATTGATAAACTTGATATCATATCGAAGCTCCATCCTTCGCTCAAAAAATATCCAAAAATTGGCCAAAAACGTTCATTTTTTCACCCCGAAATCGACAATTTTCGACAGGGGTAGGGTCAACACAAAAGGCCCTGTCGACTGGTTCTACGCATGCGTCAGATGACGTCATGACCTGATTTACTTCAAATAGTTGAAAAACTGAACAAATTTTATGTACGTCGCGTTAGGTCAGTTGATTAGCGCGTTGGTGCATTATCTAAATATTTTGGGTTCGAATCGTGGTGTGAGATGTCTTTTTTTTGTTTTTCGATTTTTGAATTTAAATATTGAACCAGTATTATTTAAGCCATTTTTCTCGTAACGATCGTTTTTCTGTTTGGTTTTTTTTATTTCTCTTATCCACCCCCGACCACACACCCAAAAACACCCGGGTACCCACCGATTTTTGAAATTTTAATATCAGAACAGGCTTATTTAAGCCATTTTTCACGTGTTTGTGTCTGTTTTCATCATTCGTTTGCCTTACGTTAGATTTTTTTGTGTTTTTTGCCGCGTGAGTTTTAACGTTGTTTTCTTTTTTTACTTCGCTTATAACAAACAAGACTGGTCATTGACGTCGTCGTCGTCGTCACGCTCGACGAGTTTCGTGCGCGCACCTGTCAATTTCGTTCGTACTTAAATAAATTCAAACATCTTTCACTTTCTGGCTGGCCGATTTTATTTTCAAACTTCGCCTCAGGGCTTCGGGTTCGATCCTACCCCCTTCGGGTTCGTTTTTATTGAACACCACACACACCTACACACACCCGGGCAACGCCGGGTACCACCGCTAGTATATATATATATATATATATATATATATATAAATTGAACACTATATTTTCTTGTAAGTTTCGACAATTTATGATTATGAGAAAATACTCTCTATGCACAACTTTAACGCTCACTATGAACAGTTACTGTTAAAGCGTGCTCCTGGCTCACAATGCATATATTTTGTTTTTGTTTAAGAGGCGTCAATGTTTTAAAGCCTGGTGTGTCTACTCTCTAGATACGTAATCCCACTGAGAGAGTAGCAAAGTATATACCCTGATGTAATTCACTCTTTCATAACATAATATCACCGCTTACTTTTATTCATAGGTTTACTCTTTTCGCATTTAGCCAGTTTACTCTTTTAGCTTTCTACCAATTCATATTGAATACACCCACTGTTACGCTTTAAAGCTTATTTTAACAAACGTTCTCCTTTACTTCCTTCGATGGAATGAGAATAGAATATAACTATAAAATTAACAATACTTGTACGTAAGTAGTTTCAGGAATAGCAGATCAGCTCACCTTAAACTAATATGAACGGTTAAGCTTATAAATAACCCGCACTTGATATATAACTAATAATACAACCGTTTTCATTCCAATAAGCGAGCGATATATCGCTTAAAATTATTTATATTTAATTATAGACCGTTCACAGATTTCCATCCGAATTTTTTTGATTGGCAATGCTGTCTTTGACGTGCAATATAAAATACGGACCATGGTTATTTTTTAAGAAAATATTTTCAAGTTACAATCAATTTTACAATAGGTTTTACTTATGTTGATAGATGAATGGATAAAATATGTAAAAAACGCACGCCCTATACATCTTTAGAATGAAGATGGTATCTATTCGCCATGTTTACTGTTTTTCCTATGTTCAAAATTTCACGTATTTGATAAAATAAAACAAATAAAATTTAACACACTCTTGAACACATCACAGTATATTTTGACATAAATATTTTAAAATATTAACAATTGCTTACAACGAACAGAAAAGTATATATTCATGTTTTCCAATAAATCGTTTTACCTCTTTATATCTTACATTTTCGAATTTTAGAAGCATTAAACATAATTTGAAGCATGATAAAAATTTCGAACTAAACAGATCAATTTATTCTCACAAAACCTAAACTTAACTTATGGTTAATAAACAGAATTTAAAAAAAAAACTCAATTTTTGTAGAAGTAGCTATTTTCGGAATAGAATAAAAAGAATGCCGTGCTTCTACAAAATTTGAACCCAACTAGATCAAATTCATTTATACTAAAATTAAACTTCAGATTATTTTAGAGTGAGTGTAAACCAAAACATTGCGATTCACATTTTGTAGAAGTAGCCATTTTCGATTTTTGCTTTTTTCAAGATGAAACTAAATTTAAAATACGGTTAATTTACAGTTTAGATAAAAAATAGCCTACCTGTTCAAATTCTGTAAAAGTAGATATTTTCAGTTAAATATTTAAACTATGTATAGTTACGTGCTGTAAGATTAAAAAGTCAACTAATATTTATCAAATTAAAATAATAATAATTACTCGCTCTTTCGGGGAAAACTCGGACTTTTGTTCCTTTATATTTTGTTTAAAACTATCTTTGCATGCTCCAAATGATTATTTGTTACAAACAGAAAATCTTAGATAAAAAAATGTGTCATAACGATTTATTTGAACGAATGTAATATCAGTTAATACTATTTAGACAACATCGTGTTAACCAACGATTGTAGTAAAATTTCATAGATTAGAACAAGTAAAATTACTCATTATAATACTAATACTACTACTAATAATGATAATACTTATTATTAGTAGTAGTACTACTACTACTAATAAGTATTATTATTAGTAGTACTACTACTAATAATAATTATTATTATTAGTAGTAGTAGTAGTATTAGTTGTCATAGAAGTAGTAGTAGTGAAATTATTATAAATGTATGTGCCAGTGATTGGCTTTTTAGCAGTACTAATTTGATATACACTTTAAATAAGACAATATTAACGTTTTCCTATTAATTCTATTTGTGATGTGTCGTAAAAAACGCTGAGCAAGAGACATAAAAAATGGAAAATAAAAGAATAAAAAAAATAAACATCCCTAATTGTTTTGGAAAAGTTCGCACGTTGATCTTGAATCCTTAGAACATTCTTAATCTTATTAATTGATTTGCCTAAAATTTCTACTCCGTTCCCATCTCTATGGCATTCTCTCTCTTCCTCCCTCTCTCTCTCTCTTTCTCTCTCTCTCTTTCTCTCTCTCTCTCTCTATATATATATATATGTATATATATATATATATATATATGATGAAAACAATGGAAATAGTATTCCGACAAAATAAAGAAAATAAAAAGGAACAAACCGTATTATGTGTTCATCACCGTTTCGTCTTTATTTCGAGACTTCCTCTGGATGAATGAGATTAAGAAACAAAATATACCAGTACAAAATATTTGAAAATGTTTCACGTGCACAGTGTGACGCAGTTCTATTTCTATTTGTTTCTTTATCTATCTTATTCTATTTCTCCATTTTTCTCAATTCATTTTTCTCTTCCTCTATATATATATCTACCTATTCGTCTATTTCGCGTTTTGTCAATAAACCATTAAATTCGATCGAGACTATATCAACAATAATAACTTCCACTCTTACATACATACACATATATGCATTTTTGTATTCCTTTTAAAGTATATATATAAAAAAAGCTGCATATCTTTGCTACCTGGATTAAGCCAGATTTTTTATAGAAAGAAAAAGAGCAAACGAATATATTGGTCGTGTGTGCGCATGCTCTGATTCAACATTAATGGCGACCATTTCCCCATATTTCTACTTTCTGCTTGTCAACATCATTTTAAAACCTTTTTCTGTAATAAATGGGGCTTGCCTTTCGGGCAATAAAGCTCGCCTTAAATTTATACACACAGTGAATACGATGTTTTATTATTTTTTCATGCGTTTATTATTTCGTTAATGTGACTCTCGCATACAACTGCGTAAGTCCCTGTTATAAGGTATGCGTAAAATCTCAAACACTGATTTGTATTGACGTCCCTTTTTAGAAAAGGATGAAGGCTTTTTTTTTTCATAGCCGAATTATGGACTCAAGGTCAAAATATTAAAGATAAGTGACAACTCTCGACAGAAAAAAAAAAAATTCGTACGCTCCAATATTGACAACGTTTTTGCATAATCTTTAGACATATTTACAAAACATAGTCAATAACATTCCAACACAATTAGATGATATCGAACGGTCAAAAAAAGGTTAATTTATAGAGAAGCTTTTTCAGCCATGTCGAGTCTCTAATAACATTTTAGGAAGAGACCAGTATACAGTTTTTGACTCGGCGGCTAGAGAGTACAACTTATGTGCTTACAAAGCGCTTTGGTTCCAATATAAACACTTTATTGAACAAGAAGGGAAACTGTGCGATCAAAAGTTGTTATGATCAGATGTGGTTATAAAACTAATGTTTCCATCTTAAAATACGTAAAAGTGGCCATGCATTACAACACTGTCTTCTGTCGTATCTACTCTCGTACCGGCGCAGCTTGAATGCTCTAGCTGCTTAAACCAATATTGTACCTATTTAAAATGCCTCCCCATGGGACAGAGTTAGACACGAGGGTCGTTGTTTAACGTGGAGAAAAGGTACCAAAATAAAAAAAAAATTGTCTCAGTCGTGAAGGATTTCTTCTCCACATGACTGCGTAAAAAAGTGTGAAACTGTTGTATGACCACATAACTCAAAGATTTAGAAAGAGGATAGGATGTATTAAGTGATGCGTAGGAGGGTGTATTACTAGGACTGGACTGAACGCTACCTTATTTGGTACGCATATGATCTGTTCATTTAAATATGCTCCTAGATAGCCAGGTTCATGTCAAGACGACTCTCAGATGGTATAACAATTTGATACGAAGTAGAATAAGCCATTGATATTCACTCTGGTCAACTTGAGCCAAATGAGTAAATTAATAGGAAATGTTTCTATATTCTGATCACTGAAAATGACGAGACTAGGTTGCACTTCTTGCAAGGGATTGTAAATGACCTCATACATACATCAATAGATATTTCCAAATAGTCATCAATTAGATACTTGCCGAGGTTATCGTTGCGTAACGATTTAATGAACCTGTGTGTCAACGTGACTACGCCTTATGATACTGAGAAAGCGCTTGATGATAGGTAATCATTATAGAATTGGGCAGATAATACTAAATATAATGAAAGAAAATTCGGTACTTATGAACTACTCTAAAGGAATCACTTTTTGGTTTTCAATTTGGATATTTGAATAGTGCATAGCAGAGACAAAGAACTATGATTTCTTACAAACAATCAAGTTTTTACTTTGTTGGCAAAAGTTAAAATTTTGTAAAAACTATGGTTTTACTTTGTTGGCAAAAGTTAAAATGTTGTAAAAACTATGGTTTTACTTTGTTGGCAAAAGTTAAAATTTTGTAAAAAAATATAATTTTCACAAAATGTACATGCATTTCCATAATGAATATTCAAAATCTATATAATTATAAAACTCAAATGATCTTGTAACGAGTGATGTAACCCACTTTCCGGTTTACGACATCCGGCTGCGCATGCGCGCATAAACATTAACCCATAACAACGTAAACAAATAAACACAAATAGCTTCTTTTGCAGATTTTGATCTGCGCACTGAAATATTTACGTTATTATTTCGAAATTATTATTTAACATGGAAATAGTTTTGCAACTATTCTTTAATACAACTGTGCTGTCGCTATTTTCTTACAACTAAACAACTTTAAGCCGCTGACAAACATAAAAACAATTTTAGTAAAGCCAAGACTTCTACTACTACTACTACTACTACTACTACTACTACTACTACTACTACTACTACTCTCTATCCGTCCCTTTTCCTTCCTTCTTCCTTCTTTTTTATTTTTGTTTACATTTCTAGATACAAAATAGTTATGTGAGAACGGTGACTTTGTTGACACATTTACTAATCTTTTTCAATATTAGCTTAATTTTATTGTATTTATTTAGGTTTTATTTTTATGCTTCAGGTTTTATCAGTTATTTTCTTTTTAGATTTTAAGTTTCTATAACTTGGTTAAAGGATTCCAATATGATGTTTTCCTTCTTATATTTCTCATCGGTAGGTTCATGTGCGTTTTTGCTGCTCAATGAGTTCTGTCGGCGTTCGATTCGTAGAAAAATCGTGTTTAATTTTCGATTTTTGAGTTATTATTCGGAAAACTAGGTAACTTTACACGAATAAGGATGGGTTTTTTCACGTTTGAGTGATCCTTCCGTGATTGTTCATTTTAATATGCTTTCATAGAAATGTTTCTGTTATGTAAAAAAAAAAGTATTTTCTTTACGTCACAAGTGTCACGCTCATACACGAATTCCATCGCTAATATAACGTGCTGACCCAACGGGTCACGGGTAGCCTACTTATTTATAAATGTTGAAATGTTATATATTTTAACAACTTTCATGCATTTATTTGATACAATAAAGTTTGATGATAATTTTTACTTTGTTATGAAAATTTCAGAATTTTTATTTTGTTTTGAAAGAATTTTCAAAATATCTATTTTGTGTTAAAAAAAAACAAACTATCTGGTGTTATAATTTTCTTTAATCTAGTTAACTTCAATAACTGTGTAACAACAACTTTCTTCAGAAAACACGCTTGCGGATAATCCCGACTTGTGAGTTTTTACTAGAAAAAACTCACTATTGTGTGTTCATAAAGGTATTTTGTGCTATTATAATGTTCATTTATGCATTTTAAATAAATAAATATGTTACAAAAATTTCTTAAGCATAAAAAAACTAACAAAAATTCATTCTGTGAGATATTTGATTCGGTATTGAAATTTCATATGTTTGCCCCTGCTATGCGCTCTCCAAATGTTGAAACTGAAAATCCAAAAATTATTTCCTTAGCAGCAATGCCGAAATGCTTGCATAATTAGTAAACAAAACTTTGTTTATAAAAAAGATAAAATTATAGACATTAATATATTTTCCAAATATAACGTCCGTCTTTATTTACTCGCCACTTCTTTTTTTACAGCTCGTGTCTATCACTTTAAGACAACGTTTCCTTTATATCACATCTCTACTATTATATAAATATCTGTATTTCACACTCACTTTCTCTCTCTCTCTTTCTATCTCTCTGTTAGTTCGTTCCCTATTGACTCAAAAATAGCTGGGCTGATGTGTATACAAATTTTACACGAAGGTTCTTCATGTTTCTAGAACTGTTCTTACATAGGTTTTGTATCGGAATGTTTTAGATAAGTTCCGAAAATCGATTCTCGAAAAAGCTTATTAAAGAAAGAAGTCCATTAACACCTTTATACAGCATAACATAACAAGTGCATTTAATAGATATTTATCATCTCGCAAGCAGATTGGACTTTCCTATAAAATCAATTATAGATTATTTCATTAGACAGTGGCGCCCTCGAAATGAATTTTTTTAGAGCATATTTGAGCCATGATTCCTCACGATTGCACTTTTAATTTTGATTCAAATAAGTATGTAAAAATAATTTCATAAAATAAACAATTGTTCTCATGGTAAAACAGGGACACGTTCAAAATGAATGTTTCTGTTTAGAGTACATTTGAGCCATGATACATGACTTTGCATTTTAAACTTTAAATTAGGCGATTATTTACATATACTTTTACAAAATCAACTAATCAATTCTCTACGGTGGAATATAGACTATGAATATATGGTAGGGTGGGACATGTGTTTATCCTCAATCAAGCCCGAACATCGTCGAATCTTTCTGCTAGTTGCTATTTAAATGGATTTGTTCAGTGGGGGAAAAGTGATTTGCTATATTTATCACTTCTCTTTTTTCACAACCAACACTCGGATTCTCCTTTTCTCCGGTAGAATTTAATCGTTCTCTTGAAAATAACCCTTTTTAGAAAGCATCTAGCCACTGTGTTTAACCCAAGATCTAAAATGTAATAGGTATATCCAGTCCGTTACTAAAGTTGCCATAAAATTCATAGATTATTCTAACGCTCAAGGATGTATCTGGTACCTGATACAATACTCTGCCAAGATAAAATATATTAGAGCATTCAAAAGAGGAATAGCGCTAGCAAATTTGTGGAGGAGACCCATGAATTATTATTTACTGTCTTGACAGTGCAAATTCGACTCAAAAATATAGTGTTGATTTAAAAAGGTAAAAATACATGACGTGAGTTGCATGAACTAGAATCGAAACCAAAACATTTAGCTATACAGCAGTATTCTGTAAAATATTATTTAAGCACACATAGATACCACACTTTTAAAAACTAATGCGTGTATGTCTGCTGATCAAAAAATGACAGAGTAGTTTGGTAGAGACCGTTCCGCCCACACACAGACACACACACACACACACACACACACACACACACACACACACACACACAGGGATTATTATTTAAAAACTCTACTTTAAAATATAACGAAAGTAATTTTTCTCTTCTGCACTACACCTGTCTTATAAAAAAGACGTATGTAGCCTTTCTCTCTGCTCTTTCGTTCTGAACATGTGCGAGTCTTGATTAAACCCTGCTCCTTGGTTACAGTACTGTCATACGTGATTTAACTCACAGCTTGCTTGCGTAAGCCAACGGTACTTCTTTGTAAATAAATAAATAGATCGAACACTGTAATAGCGGCGACCACATGTTTATATGACAAGATATTGAAAGGAAGTCGTTAGAGGGTAGAACTGCAAACTATCAGGTTGATGCTTGTGAAGTAAAACTCTGTTTATGGATTTGTTCTACTCTAGCCCCACTGATGAGCTGTATTACAGCGAAACATTGTCAGGCCGCAAGGCGTTGGCTAGTTGTAAAATACACCTAATTTTATATTTTAATTTTACGGATCTCGGATTATCATAGAGCCAATTCTCTGTTGTACCCAATATATAATATTGATTATTAAAAATACATGACGTTGGTAGCATGAACTAGAATCGAAACCAAAACAGTTAGATCTACAGCATAATTCACTACCATATAATATAAGGTCACATGGATACCAAAACTTTAAAAATTAATGCGCGTATGTCTGTAGAAGAAAAAAATGACAGTAGTTTGGTAGAAACCGTTCTGCACACACACAGACAATACACACACACACATACAAATACACACACAATATATATGTATGTATGTATGTATGTATATATGTGTGTGTGATTGTGTGTGTATGTTTGTGTGTGTGTTCAAGGTTTCGTTTTTTTTTTCAATCTCGTTCTATTTCCTCTATTCACTGATAACTTATTCATAGTAATAGAAATTTCATGACTTGCAGCGCGACAACATGACCGGAAATGGTCGAAGATATGCGAAGTTTGGTCGGAAATAAACGTCTTTTACGAATTTTTGGTTGCTCTACTTGACTTAGAAAGACAATCGAAATAAATAAAAACACCAACGTCAAAATGAAATGTAAATCTCTATACAATAAATGAGTAACTGCAGCTCTGATATAATTTTCAATAGAAATTACGGACGTGTCTTTGTGTACAAGCTGCGGGCGCGAAGTCGACGAGGAACAAAATATTTAAGGTTCAAATTATTGCACAAATTCCGCATGAATTAGTAAAAACAAGTATTTAACACTCTTGTTTCCCTTATTTTGTTCTTTAATCTGTAGATTCTACGTCTGATATTGCTGAGAAGGGAGCAGAATTACTGTTGCTGGGTTGGAATACTTACATATAACATACTATATTATATGTAACATTTTTCCGCTGCTAGTTTTTGCCATTGAAGTTGTATTTTTAGATATTTACAACAAATGGTTCCATGCTTAGTCTGAAGCAATTTCTGTAAAACTAGATACACACACCCGAAAATTAAAAGGTTATAGAAATGATCCAGTCACTCTCAGACTGATTGCTAAGAACGGATTCTCAGCTCGTATATCTCAGTTGGCTAGTAGCCACTGGTTACTCTGACCGACTGGTTGTATTTTTGGACCTCTCTCCTAAACGCGGTAATCAGCCCCCAGAGAAAGTTTGAATAAAGCGTGTGTGTAATATTCTGGACTTCAGATTGGTTGAAGCTGGAGTTTAGCAACCAATCAATATTAAGTATATTATGAAAATTATATTGCTTCCAAAAGTACATATTTATTTAGCGGTACTTAAAATGGCCTTGGGCATTTATTTTTAGGATTTAGGTTAATAAATGAAGAAGGATAATTCAGATTAAACTAAAGAAAAAAAATGCAATTTAATGAGAAAATGAAGTTTAAAGAATAATATTAAATTAATGGTTTGAAATAAATTGGATGAAGGGCAAATTGAAATAAAAATGTTTGGGGTGTTATTTATTTGTGTCTTTCGATTGAGAGAAAACATGAAGGTTATGTCATTTTTGTTTTACTATTCAGTCGCATCTTTTCATGTGTGTATGTGTGTGTGTGTTTGTGTTTCTCTTTGTTTAAAGGACTTCACACAAGAAGGAAAATACTCAAAATGGAATAGAGATGTTTTAAGATAGAAAATAGGTCAGATGAAGGCGTTTTCTTGAACACAATTTTACAATAGTGTTGAAAAGTGATAGTAGTTTTTCTTCCTTTGCTTTAATTGGAAAAAAAAAGAAAGGCAGACCAATTGAATAAAAAAACAGTTACTAGGATATTAGAGAGAGGGGGAGTAGTAAATTAAGAAACAAGAAATAAATCGGAAAATAACGAGAGTTAGAGAGAGAGAGAGAGAGAGAGAGAGGGAGAGAGAGATTTTGTAAAATATAAAAATGACAAAGAAATTAATAAAGGAAACAGAAAGAGGAAAAACAAATATATCATTTGAGAAAAAACAATGAAAGAGAGAGAGAGGGGGTAAAATAGAAGATAGAGAGGATGAAGCAAATGCATGAAAGCTAATAAGGAGAAAAGGCCTATAAAAATAGCGAGAGAAAGGAAATGATCTATCTATCTATCTATCTATCTAATACTAGCAGGAAGATCCGGCGTTGCCGGAGATTGAATGATGGTCAATAAATTTTTCAGACTCCCCTATATTTATTATCATCAAAATGGATTAAATGTACCAATTTTTAATCAAATTAATTAATTGCTTACTGGACTTGGGACTGTTACATATCTGTTAAAAGGTTACCCCCCCCAAAAAAAAAAAACTGAACAGCTATATAAGTAACAACATGGATTGCAAAGCATACAATAGGTGGGTTGTTCGTTGTAGCCGACGAACGACCTAGGTTGGTCCATCGGATTTCACCTAGTTATTTATTTGTTTCCAACGAAACAAAATGTTACACAAGGTTGGTTTAATGTGGGAAATAACCAGCTCCCTTCAAAAGTGGATTTCGCAAAAATAAAATTTTCCCAGTATAGAAGGGTTTCCCCTTTCATTGACTGAGGACAATTAATTTGAGTGCAGCATCTGTGCAGACCCCACACTTAAGTTTCCAGTCCAATACAAGTAGTTATTTAATTGCCGCACACATCGGCAATATTTGGCACAAGGCCTGGAAAGTGGGAACTCCGCAGGCTCCCCTAAAGGAGGGGCACTCCTGTAATTTTAAATATTGCCCGCGTAACCCCGTCGGCATTCCTCGGTCAGGGCGCCTCAGGCAGCAAGCAATAAACTTGCCCCACCGGAAAGCCCGGTGGCAAGGCCTGGGAGGATGGACCTCCTAGGTAATACCCAGGCGGTGTACTTCAGTCCAACAGGTGCTGGGCGGTTCCCTGCCCCTCACCGGTTGGGCTGAGTGTCAAGTGACGAATCCTTGACGTGTACTACACTGTCTCCCTGCAGCCGAGGCCGCTAGCAGACACATCCCATCACATCGGGTGTCAACTTACACCTACGGCATTTATTGACATTGGAATAGTCTATTAGTAGGTAAGATAGGTCAGTTCCTTCGCAATACCCTCTCCAAAGCTAATAACTCCGGACAGTGTATCAGTACTTTCCCTCGTTTGGACGATGAATGTCTACGTGATTTTCCTTTTCTTGCCCGAAAGTCGTGATTCTGGGGTTTTTTTTTGGGGGGGGGGTCAAATATCAAACGTTCCGTAAACAGTTTTAATAGCCTGTATATATTGGGGGATTCATTGTTCAATGTATTTTTTTCTTTTGACCTGCAATAATAAAAAAAAAAAAGATTTATTGCCATTTTCTCATGTATTCACCGTGAGAATTTGATAAAACAATTGATTACTTGCGTGAGTAGACTCCGCCACAAGTAATTCAGGGTCAATAAACCTCATCTAGGAGCCCGAATGTAATAATCATTCAGACAAGGGGTGATATTGTCCCATGGGGTTTCCGCTAGTTTTATTATTTCCAGCGTGTACTTAGATGTTCAGTTTGATTGGTTTAAGAGTTTTGCAGTTATTTTTGAAAGTGCATTTTTTTTCTCAAACTCTTTTTTTATTATACGGTTTGTACTCGTGTCACGTATCTTGCTCTATCTTCTATCACAGCAGGTATGCATTTATAAGTGCATTGTACGTTCGTTGTTATTTGACTGAAGTTCTGGGCGGCCTCTCTACCGAAGTGTATCAGATTAATATCCACAAAATAACATCACTGATGAGTTCAGCTAGTGTAACCAGAAAACGTGGCTATTCAGTATTCGATCGAGAATCAGAATATCCGTAAAACTTAATTTAAAATAAAATTTCGTTTAGTGTGTCAAGGTCGAGTTTCAAATAGTGTTTGTTTTGGGTCTGATAAGCTTAAATCGAAAATAGCATGTTATCGCTAAATTCGCGGATTGAATTGAAGTAGTTTTATATCTTCATTAAAACGAGGATGTAATCTAATTATATCTATTTTTATCTGAATTCCACGATCAACGTTTTTGTTTTAATTGACATCACTTTGAATTATTTCTTCCTTAAGGATAAAGGCAATACTTAAATTTACAAATAGATTTCTATGACAAAACTGCTCAACATCGTCGTCCTTGATGTATTTAAAACTATCTTTCTATATAAAAAAAAGTATACGAATCAATTTAGCTTCTCTTTTGATTATATAACGTTACATTGAAGAAATAGTTCCTGTCGGATCATTAAAGTGTAACTATGTTGATGATGTTTATTATTTAGATTAATATTCTCACGGCAACAAAAGGGAGATTAAGAGGATATTTCAACGAGTCTTTTAAATGGGTACATTGCAAATTTTGCTGCAATCATTACAGTGAGACTAAACGACGTACTCATGTCACACTTAAAGAACTAAACTTATCA
Source organism: Euprymna scolopes (assembly GCF_053919585.1). Taxonomy (NCBI): domain Eukaryota; kingdom Metazoa; phylum Mollusca; class Cephalopoda; order Sepiida; family Sepiolidae; genus Euprymna; species Euprymna scolopes. The sequence goes on from NC_136509.1 coordinate 75,441,589, forward strand.
TATCGCAAATATTACGCAACGTTGCAAGGTCTCCTGGCGAAACAAATTACTTACTTGGTAAAATTCAGTTGTAAGTTTCACTATTCTAGAGGTAAAAGGTCCATCATCAGTGACGGCGACACCTCAAATAAAATTCAAAATTACGGAGAACTTCCACTCGGTTACGGCTCACGGAACAATAGCATACTACTGCTGTGGATTTGATAAGCGCTTTCGTTCGAACTTTCCGTTTAGATTCCCGAGTTCGAAAGATAGATTATCTCTTACGCCAGAAATCTTTAAAAGCCAAATAATCTAAATTATCTATCCTCATCTCAAAAACACAGAAACATTATATATTTTTATAAATAAATATATATATATATTTTAATTTTAAACATAAGCGATTGAACATCTGAATTTCATTCTTGATCCAGTTATGCAAAATATTTAGCAACTAGCAAGGAGAGCCGAAATTGCCCGGGATAGACTGATGCTCTACGAATATTTCACGGTTCTATATTTTTATTATCATCTAAATCACTGAAATCGCCTTCACATGCCTCGATGCAGTAACTTAGTCCAAAATATATGTTATTCTACATTACTCTCTGGAGAACCCACTATTGTTTTTAGAAAATTATTTTATATAAACTTCTTTCTAGGTAATGAAAATAAAAATTACGTGCGGGTTTTGAACCTACAGACCAGCTTATATAAATAGACAAAAAAAAAAAAAAGAAAAAATTACGTAAATTTTCATGTCTTATAAAATTTGTTACAGTTTATGGGGAAAAAATAGGGAATTTACGTGCGGTGTTTGAATATACGGAGCACGGCATGCAAAAAGAAAAAAATAGAAAAAGAAAACGACAAACAGGCTATCAACTTACCCACAGTAGAAATTTCACGGCCCGTTGTTCTATCATTGTTGCTAAGCGACGACATGGAAAAAGTGGCTTTAGCAATGATAGATAAATTAAAATAAAGGTTTCGATTATCGGTAATTATCGGAGGTATTCTGAGACAAGGTTTAACTAAGATCACTTCCAGACTTATACACTAAAGTTCTTTAAAATTTAATGAAAATCTATTCAGCCGTTTCGGAGTCTATGAGGAATAAACTCACACACAGAGACAAAGTTGCATTAATATAACTGTAGAGATTATACATTGAGGATATATTATGAGAGCGGCAATAGCATGTCACTAGTGATCTCCTCTAAATATTGGAGTAGTAGTCAATAGAAAGGGGGTCTCGGGCTGCCCTCAATTTCGGGCAATCTATATTTAAGTTTTGCATATTATCACACAAAACCTTAAGACTATAACGACTAAAATATAACTTATTTATAATGGCAAGGGACGTCCAATGGATTTTGAGTGAAAACCTATCTTATTTTATATAATTTTAACAACCGTTTAACTCTGATTTCCCATTTACAAGGACGATCAGTTTTCTCCTTATTTTAACGACACTCCTTAATATTCCTTAGTACTTTCCAATACTGTATAGTTCTGCATCTCAGTGCATTGGCGAATAACGTGAGCAGGATTGTTATTATTATTATTATTATTATTATTATTATTATTATTATTATTATTATTATTATTATTATTGTCGTCTAGTTGAATTATATTTGTTTTACAGAGAAATTTCGATCTAAGTTCAAATATCGTAAAATGACGTTTTAGGAATTTAACTTGACTAGATTCTATAAAGAATAACTAATTTTAACTTGACTAGGTTCTATAAAGAATAATTGAATTTAAAAAGAATAATTTAAATTAAAGAATAATTTAACTTGACTAGATTCTATAAAGAATAACTAAATTTTAAGATAAATTAAAACATTTATGCTTTCGAAAAAGAAATGTTAGTTTATATAACGAGCACAAACAATAATTTAAAAATAAATAAGAATTTTGGAGTATGACGAAGTCTGACGTAGCTGTCAATTAAGATGACGTGCATCTTAGAAAATAGCTTGAACGACACGTATCAGTTAGTAAAACTTTGGAAGTCAATATAAGAAATCAGTCAGTCGAATTACTAAGTCTAAGAAGTTAGACAAGAAGTCGAGAAGAAAACCGGTCAAGTCAAAATCACAATGTGAAGTGAAAGCGTCATAATCTGCGAAATCTTGATGCCGTGTGAGAAAAATGTTATATATATATATGTATATATATATATATATATATATATATATATATATATATATATATATATATATATATATATATATAATTTATATGGACATATATTACCTAGTCGCTACACTGAAAATGCTAAGGTTTCGGAGCAATTGGTTTATTAAACAACAAAAATTCCTGGACAGGCAACGGAAATAAAAAGGGGCTATGGATATTTGTCTACATAAGTAAAAATAATATATATATATATATATATATATATATATATATATATATATATATATATATATATTGAAGAAACATGTATGTGAATCTGTCCCGACTGTTTCTGTCAGGTTAAATATTTAGCGATCGATTACTCAAATGCTTAGAGATGTTGTCTATTATACATTATAGACTATTGTTATTAACTCTCCTTCAATAGAACATTGCCTCTTCTCATCGGTTCAAACTCCCTCATGTACAAGTATTTGTTATCTCCCCTCCCCCACATTCAAAATAACATCTTGAGATATCCACGTCATCATCTCAATCCAGCTCAAGGAAAACATTGTTCATCGTAACCGTTATATACACCCTGTCGGTCGGCTTATATACACCAATATTTATTCATCAATAATTTGATATCCCGTTATTCAATAGTAGTAGCTGAGCTTTTTTTCACCATTGTAATCTGTTGTATTGTTTCAATCTTCCCTTTGCTTCCAATTTTATTTATTGTTTGTAGTTTTTTTTTCTAATGATTCTTCTTACTGCTTGTAGAATGGACAATATTTTCATAGAAATGTTAATAAACTCATATTTACCGCGTGTTATTTGTTTTTCTGTTCAAAAACTAATTTATTGCGCTATCAGTTAAAACATCAGCTTTATTTATTTGTTTTTATTAACCTGTCTTCCCACGAAGGCAGAGATAGACAAAAGGTTGGTTTTTATGTGGGGAAAATCCTGCTCCCCCAAAAGGGGCACTGTAAAGGAACAAAAATAAAAATGGTTTCAGTCATGTAGGATTTCTTGTCCACTGATTGAGGACAGGAAAGCTGAAATGCAGCATCAGAATATATACTACACTGTGATCTTGGCCAGTAGCTTCATTTATTTGTTGATTAAATATATTTATTATTACGTGTAGATAGCACGGATTCTGTTAATTTGTATTATTTCGACTATTTTGAATAAAACTCTCGTCAACAGTTTTAAAATACCATTAAATTCTTAGTACTGCTTGTGAACCCGAATGGATTTTACTTTGACATGTAAAATAATAATGAAAACAATTTTCCAAAATAAATATTTGGATTTAGATTTCTATAAATTAAAATACTTAATGTATTCTTTTATATACTTATGTACGAGTTGGATTTGCTTTAGCATTGGTCAATTAAGGCTGTTTTTTTTTAATGTATTCAAATACCATTCCTTAGATATTAATGGACCTGTAGGTGCAATCATTAATTCTCCGACGACCACCATCCCAAATATGTACAAGTTCCGGTTGCTTGAATGTGGACATTACGCAGTCGGGATGCAATCTTTCTTAATTGAACCAATAAAGGAAATCCCATCTTTCTGATCGTCCACGGTATACCCTTTTGCACTACAACTTAAATTTCATCGATCTTGATTTTCATTTTATCAGAGAAATGACTTTTTGCAGACCTCTTTGACGTTAATGGTTTTGTGAATAACCGCCAGCGTATTGTGCGCGAAGAGGTTTCCACGAAACTACTAAAGCATTACACGAACAAAAGTTTATTACTAGCTTGCTGATCGAACAACAACAATCACACTCGATATCTATAACAACGTACTGTAGTAACTTTTAGATGGCTACTTCTAATTTCAGGTTTCACTTTTCCAGTTTTTCGTTTTCAACACACGGACTATTCTATTGATCCTTTTATTCATGAACCGTCTGTTTGGCAACATGAGTTCAACTAAGTCCAGCTTTGTACAAAGCTAAGATTGTGTAACCTTGTTTTTTTTTTTGTTTTTTTTTACAAGGTGATCACCACTTATCAAGGCCCGGAAGCCACTCAGGGACAAGGATTATTGCATGCACAGTACGGTAGTGTGGGGGTTTGATAAAAATGTCTACTTAAGGGGGCGGTTCACCAGGAATTTGTTTACGTTGGACTTGAAGACATCCAGGTTGCAGTCAGGTGGGAAGCAATCAGACGGAACAGAGTTCCACAGGCATGCAGTACTAATGAGTACAATAAATTTTGCCCATAAAATGCTTATGAAATTAGAAAATAGAAGTACTGAAAGCATCTTTACTTTTATAGCATGGTGTGATTCTTGTTTATATTATACAACACATCATAACGTTCCTCGTTAAACTGATCATATTGTCGGATTACTAAATTGTTATTTCTCCCATAATCTATCTATTTATACATCTACAATTATATAAAAGGAACTTTATCAGTGTGTCTGTGAGCTCGTTTTCTATGGACTCGAAAACGCCTGTGCCTATTTTTTATGTAATTTTACACGCATACGCCTTATCTGTTTGGCAGTGCTATAGGATAGGTTTTGTATCGGAATATCCTCCGATAAGTGTCGATAATCAAGAATCATTTCGATGAAAGAACGAAGATGCGATTTTTACAAAAGTTTACATCTTACACAACCTAACATTACAAGTGAATTTAAGAAGTTTTATTATCACACAAACCGAAAAGCTTGGCATAATATATCAACAGTAAGGGTTTTAGTATGGCAGCGACCGTTCGAAATGGATGTTTTTGTCTAAAGTACACTTGAAGCATAATACTTGATTTTTGCATTTGAAAATCTAATTCAAGCAATTAATCATATAAAAGAATTTAATAAAATCAACAGTACGTACTCTTCGGTACAATGTAGATTACAATGTACTAAGGACTAAGTTATTGCGGGGATGCATGTAAAAAAAATTCCTGTGCACCGCAATAGGTACCCGACTAAAGCAGGCGACCATTCGAGTTTATTGAAAATTGGGCAATTGCAAAGATTTTGATAACAATACAATTATAGGAGTGTGAAACATTTCATTCAATCCCGAGCGACGTCGAGTTTCTGTTATTTTTTTATATAATTATTACTCTCTTTTTTCTTCAGTTACAACTTTCTTGGCTAGAATTGGACTGTTCTTTTTTTTGGATGTTATGCTCACAACTTTTCGCCCGATGTAATCACATTAATCTGGAACACAATGGGTAGAATGAAAAAAAACAAACAATACTCCTTTTTAAGTAACTACCTTCTGAAAATTGAAGGTCCAATCCTCAGACCAGACAATATACAGAATATTTTAACAATTACTTCAGATTTCTACAAGTTGGAAGAGTTACTATATAATGGCGTGAGTAGAAATAAGAAAAAATGCCGTGTAAGCATTGTTTAAAGAAATATATTATTACGTGTGAAATCCATTAGAGTTAAAAAGAGAATATACATTTTATATTGATGAATACACATTAAAAATATGTAAATATTAGTTGAAGAATAACAAATTATCTAAACGAGACGGATAACTTATTATTATTTACCTAATGTTTACATATTAAAAGTGTGTATTTTTTATATTACATGTGTATACTCAAATTATGTCCATAAAATAATATTTAATAAAAAAAAATTAAAACTCACATATTTATTATGTTTGTAATGCGGACAGAACGAGAATAATAATCCAGTTCAGTTTAAAGTTATTTCCAGATTTTGGAGTTCGACCTGAATAAATTCGAATATTATTCAAAATAATGTATATTTTTCTCATATTTAAAATGAATAGCATTTGAAACAAAATTGGCGTTTCTTTTATCGTAACGTTTTAAATGGAATAAAAGCGAGAAAAACGAAAAAAAGACTGCAAGTGTCACTCTTGATAACCGGGTGATAATTAGTTTGTGTAGAAAAGCATTTCCCAACTTTGTCCGGTCCAGCTATCGACGTTGAATCGCTTTGTCTTTATTTTCTTCTTGCAAAATGAATTTGCTAACATGTTTCATTTCAACATGGCCGTCAATCTTCTTTTGCTATATGTGGATATTTCAAACACAGGAAAACACTGCAATAAACATATTAAAATTTAAAAAAAAAACATCGGACATTTTCAAAACGTGTCGATTTTAAATCACGGTGCTTGTGCATTTTTATTTATTTATTTTGCATCAAACTAATTACAATCTCCGTTAATTGCAAAGGGAAAAAAGAACAAATAGAGAAGTGCTATTAAAAAGACAAAAAAAGTGAACGGCCATTTTGAAAAAAAAAAGTGGCTTGTTGATCTAATATTACATGACGTCATTAAACTGAACATTCGCCTATTTTGCTTTTTTCTGTTATGATGTCGACTTGTTCAGAATCTTTTCTGATAGAGGCAATGATTTTTTAACCCATTTAACGTTGCATTAACTTGAGAAGAAAAAAAAAGAAATTGCTATTGCGTTCGTTTTCTTTTTCTCTTTAGTGTTAAAAGAAGCTTTAAGTTAAATTTTGTAAAAGAGGACTTAAATGGTTATACTTGTTTTGCATAAGGCTAACAATGGCTTAAATACATTAGTTTTGGTGATTGAACGATTACCTCAATGTTTACAAGAATTAACATTGCGTACATTAGTTTTGCAATACGTTCATAAATAGAGTACCATTGCCACAGATGAGAAGGGCTTGATGGGAGAATCTATATCTGACGTTACAGGGTATAAATCTAGCTTTCAAATTTAGTAGGCGATGCCCATTTCTCTTTCCTGTAAAGTATACACGTAGACTCAACACCTTGTAGACTCAGTTGCCGAGGAAAACAAAACTCCTTTTATTTGTAACCACGATATCCCACCCTCGTTATCCCGCCACACTTGACTTCACGTTACGCTTCTAACAAGATCGTGATTTCTCCTCTTTTTTATAATTATTTTTCTTTCTCCTTACAATGACACAGCTCGATATTTGTGTATAGTTGACATACGCGCTCTGTTACATATCAATTAAGTCAGTTAATTTCATGTCAATCCTACATTCACGCATGCATTCATTACACGAGAGCACGCGACTAATGGATATCGGCCTTGTTTTTTCAATTGGTCGTTGAGTGCCAAAATGCATTCATATGCTGAAAACAAACTTCTTTATAAGAATTTGATACCTGCCCTAAGTTAAATGAAAGCAAGAAAAGAGAAAGAAAAACTGAAAAATCCACACAAAAACATAAATAAGAGCCCTGTCTAAAAAGTATTCTTGACGGGGCTTGGACCCTAATCCACTTCAAAGTAGGCCCTTGAGGTTGCACACACTTAGCCCAACTATCGTTCCACTGCTGGAGCCACCTCTGGAAGTCTTCTTTTGGGATGGTGTTCATCTCATCCATCGCGTTCGGCATTATCTTATTTTTTTACAAAGTTTTTTTAAGTTCATTAAAGTCATTCTAAGTCATTTACGTTTTATTTATTTAAGTCATTTCAGTCCATATTTCGGTCATTTTAGTTTATCTTTAAGAATTTCATGTCAATCCTACATTCACGCCTTCATTCATTACACGAGACCACGCGACTAATGGATATCAGCTTTGTTTTTTCAATTGGTCGTTGAGTGCCAAAATGTTTAACTTTTCTTGTGCACTATTACAGGTTTAAGTGTTATTATGTAACAAACCTATGCTAATCAAAGCAAGACCTAATTCTCGTTCCACGGGATTGTCTTTGTATGTTTGCTGGTATTGCGTCTTTAAATTCACCAGATTGAAAAATGCTATTTTTATCGTAGCACTAGTTCAGTTTATTACTGTAGACAGTATTAATGACATATACGTATTATACTACGAATCTATCTCTTTGCTATCGTTAAAGTCATAGCAGCAGCTCGACTGAGTTTCAATCCGTCGTCTGCCTTGTTATAGATCAATAACAAATATTAGTCTAACTATAACTGGTGGCAAATATTTCATCTATCTGTGCCTAAAACTAAACTAAAATTATATAAGCAACGTTTCTCTCGTAGAACTACCACTCTATGAAACTCCATACTGCAGGGTCTGCTTCCCAGTTGAATTTAACATGGTCGTTATATGCCCTTCTTTATGTGGATCCTTTAATACTTTGGAACCTTATGAGGCCACAAACACGTTATGCAGTTTTTTTTATTAATTTTATTATGCTGACAACTTTTCTGAACTTGGATTTATATTTACACAAGAACTTGTTTAGCTACAACCACAGCTATGGACCTTCCCGTCGTTCACTCTGAACTTAAGCCAAAAACTGAACATTCATAATTTTGTTTTTCTAGAAAATCCAATCTGTGAAATAAAATCCAAAATCAACAACGTGATTATCTTGAAGTCTTATGTAATAATATATGTTAAGCTATCCTCCTATATAATAAATATTCCTTATTATTATTTTACCGATTTCTCACACTGGTTTTAATTATACTGATGTTCCGGTCATAATTCAAATGGAATAAATTTGAGAACACATCATAATCAGTTTTCCTTTAATAAATTTATTTTTTTAAATGTGCTTTCTCATTTTAATAGCTCATTTTAAAACCACCAATTTGGATTTTATTGGCATTAACGGTAGGTTTACACAAGAAACTTATTCGTTTGATATTACTGACGCATGCTTTTGAAGAAAACATATTTATTTGACCGCGTGGGCCGCGTTTTTTTAATATAAAAAAAACACTAGTTTCGTATGCTATTAGCAAAAAAAAATGTAAAACCAATAGCAATGTTTTGTTTCAATACATTTATTAATAACTGAACTACAGCTATAAATATACGATTTTATATGGTATCGGTCCTTCAAAAATAAAGCCTTCTATCTCTTAACTAAAAAAGCTGAAGAGTTATGAAGACAGGAATGGTACCATTAAAGCTAATGATAGTTTAACGTCCATGATTTATTTTCCCGCATAGTCAATGCCCAGTGAACTTTGTTTTTCAATGATCATCGCGCTTTGTCATACGAGAATCATTAAAAAAATAAAGGGTTCTATTTTTTTTTTAATTCAGTAAGTTGAAGAGCTACGAAAACGGGAATGGTACTATAAAAACATGCGACTCATTGTGCCCCAGACTTTGTTTTATGCGGAGTCCTCACAATTTCAGATGATCTTTTAATTGGAATTCAATCTCTACTTTGGAGGCACGTACAGGGCAAGGGTTGCTATCTTAGACTCTCAATATCTAAAAACGAAGAGATGACATCTTTAAGTCATAAGGGTGTAAGTCCATTCATCATAACGGTGCAATTTGCAATCCCATCTGATCGATTCGGGCGGAATAAAAAATAGGACGCATTACTTTTGGAAAGTTCTTGCTAATTTGTGTGTACGTGTCTGTACGCAAAGAAATTAAATAAGATGTGTTGTCGTGAAATTATCTACTCTGTGCCAAGCGCTTTTCATCGTACTTATCCTTGTGGCACAATCACATGATTTGAATTACTTCAGAGAATTAAACATAGCTTTTCGTTTTTTTTATATCTATAGATTCCTCCATAATGGTGGGGCATCGTTTTTCTGATTACTGCCTAAGGCAGTAATCAGTTGCAGCTAAGGCTTATATGGAGCACTGGATGTATATAGAATTTTCATTATATATCTGTCTATCTCTCCGTCTTTTTTCTTTATCTCTCTCTTTTTATTTCTCTCTCTCTCTCTCTCTCTCTCTCTCTATATATATATATATATATATATATATATGTGTGTGTGTATGTATGTATGTATGTATGTATGTGTGCGCGTGTGCGTATGTATATAATTATAAAACTCAGATAAACTTGCTTGGTTAAGCGTTTTTATCATGCATCCAGTTTGTGATTTCCGTTTGCAAAAGAATTCGTCTGCTTACCTGTTTAATGGCCATTCTCTCCTAAATCCAATATTAAAAAAGCAGATGTTGCTGCTATTCAAAGCATGCACACGGTTAACTATATTTTTCTGTAATTTTTAAACGTGTTTTCCTCACAAATAGATGTAATTTTACTCTGTTTACTTATGAAAAATACTGATTTAAATATAAATAAACAATCTCTCTCTCTCTCTCTCTCTCTCTCTCTCTATATATATATATATATATATATATATATATATATATGTATCTGAATGTATGTGTGTGTGTGTGTGTGTGTGTGTGTGTGTGTGTGTGTGTGGTCACGAATATGGTTGACTATTTAAAAAAAAACTGATTACATATAATGATACAAGATGTATCGAGACACAGGAATGGGTGTGTTTGATCTGGAAGAACAGTGGTTCATTAAAATTGTGGGGTCTGCGTTCGCGCCTTGTTCACAAAGTATGGCAATAAAAAATAAAAAAAATAAATAAAAACGTTTACAAGTGGTTTTGATATAGATGTACATGAGAATACTTTTATAAGTATGTTTTAACTTAAAAAGGGGTGGTATAATAAAAGGGTGGGGTCTGCGTTCGCGCCTGACCTCCATAGAATGAAAATAGGCACAAACTTTAATAAAGCCTTTTCATATCTACCTGCGTAAGTATACTTTGATAATTCTGTTTCAGTTTCAAGAAATATGGTATAATAAAATTATGGGGTGTTCGTTCGCGGCTGAACTCCATAGAATGGAAATATGTCACAAAGTGTAACAAGGTTTTTTAATATAGATTCGCAGAATATTGTGATCAGTGTTTAGGTGTGAACAGATAGGGCATAATAAATTATGGGGTTTATCTATTTTATTTTTATTTTCATCATATTTTGCTTTGATTTTGATACGCCCAAATTCGAAGCAATCCCATTACAAGTCTTCCTTTCTATAACCTATCATAGTTTCATAAATCAGAGTCAATTTTCTGTAGGCTGTTTTTGAACCCAGTCAACGGCGGGTACTTTTGCTAGAATATATATATATATATATATATATATATATATATATATATATATATATAAAATAATTATAAAACTGATTGCCTTGATTGTTTGGGCGTTAAAACCATCATTCCAGTTTGTGACTTCCGGTTTTAAAAAATATCGTCTTCTTACTTATTTCATCGCTGCTCTGTTCAATATTAAAAGCCACTGCTGCTATTCAAAGCATACACAAGGTGCACTATATTTTTGTTTCATTCTTTTTACGGGGTTTCTTTACAAATAAATGTAATTAAATCCCGTTGAGTTAAAAAGCAAAAAAAATCCGATTTAAATATAAATACACAATCTATCTACCTATCTATCTAAGTTCATTATATAATAATAAAACTGAAATTGCATTGTTTGTGCGTTTAAAACGTTCATCCGATGTGTGACTTCCGGTTTTTAAAAATTCGTTTGCTTACCTATTTGGTTGGTGCAAAAGTAATATCGTGTTTTGACGTTTCACTTCAAAATATCATAACTCCCTTCATAATAAACTTTATTAATTGAAATAATAACTATTAGAATTTACATATCCTTTCCAACGAGAAACAACTTTATTCATCCCATTAGCATAGAAATCCGGAATTCTTGAAACGAAGAAATCATTGAAGGTCGATTCGGCATCATCTCGACGCGTGAAGCATTTTTCGCGCACTATGTTGTCGAGATGCTTAAAAAAGTGATAAATGGTGGGTGAGAGGTCTGGTTTATATAAACGATGAGGCAGAGTCTCGTAGACCAATTCGTTCAATTTCTGCAGGCAGAGTCTCATAGCCCAATTTGATCAGTTTCAAGGTCAGTTAAGCAAATGCAGGCTAGCGTTGTCATGGGGAAGAATTGGTCCCTTCAAATCTCGTGCATATATGTTGGAGCTTCTGGCACATTTTGTTTACTTCTCTGCCGTAATCGTTTCGCCCGAATTCAAAGAGTTGTGATGGATGAAACCGGCTGCAGACCACCAAACAGTCACCTTAAAATTTTGGGGGGGCAATTTCGGCTTCGGGAAGTTTTTTTGGAACTTCTCCAGCATCCAACCAGTGTGCTGGTTGTCGTAGAGGATCCACTTCTCATCATACGTCACAATCCGCTCGGGAAATGGGTCGTTTTTGTTGTGCAGAAGCGTAGAAGACACCTCAAAACGACGAAATTTTTTTTATTACCGTTCACTTCATGCGCCACCAATTTATCCAACTTTTGACTTCACTATTTGCTTTTAATAACGACTGTTGAATGGTAGATCCCTAGTTTAACAGCGACTTCTGGTGTGGTTTGGCGAGGATCAAATTCAATTAAGGCTGTCCAATGTTTGTTATCAACCGCAGTCGGTCGACCGCGACTGTCTTTCTCTTCGAGTTTCTCATCACCACTGTCAAATTTCTTTAAGCACCTTTGTGCCACATGTTCATTAGTGGTTTCTGGGCTAAACGCATCATTGATATCACAAGCTGTCTCGGCAGATTTTCGGTCTAGTTTGAACTGGAACAAGAAAATCGTGCGGATTTGAATTGTGTCCATGCTGTCGAAAAGCCTGCAAAAAACAATACATGAAATGGTCAAGAACTGTAACGAATAACATGATTCATTAGAACAAAAATCTAGCTCTTAAATGATACATAACATGGATATATATCGATGAATTAATTCAGGAATCATATATAAAATAACATTTTATAGCCGCCCTGTCTTAAGTCGAATATTAAAAGACACTGCTTTTTTTTAAAGCATACACCAGGTCCACAATATTTTTGAAAACTAATTTTAACGTTTTTTTCTCATAAATAGATATAATGTAACATGTAGAGTTAAAAAATACACACTGATTTTTATATAAATATACAGCATATGACTATAATCATATTTATAACCATATTTACTACTTTTACCGTTCATGTGGATTCTTACGAATTTTTTTTTATTTTAGGCGGAGGGGGAGGTAGAAACTTGATTTTAGTAATGCTTTTAGTACGACCTAATTATTTTAATTTTAATTAGTGCTTGCAATAGTGCTCTGGAGGCTTCTGTGAGTTTAATTCATTTCACTCATCACATAAAAAATGTTTTGTCAAGACAATGAAAGTATATAATTTTAAAATCACTTTTTATTTTGAAAATTATTCATCTTATACTTTAAGCTCCCACGGGTAGACTAAATAAATAATACTGACGGAGGGAAAAAGCAGACTAAGTTTTCTCAAAGTAAAAGGTCACAACAAAAAACAAGCAAAACAATAATAATGCGAGGTGAGGCTGAAGGAGCAAACGTCTAATCATGGCTGTAAATCTGTTCTGACAATAGGAGATCGGTTTACTAGAAGGTTGCATGTGAAACTGAACCCCTCCCAAATCTTTAAAAAACTGATTCTGTCATTTTTATTTATAATCTGGTAGCTTGGTGTCTAATAGTATTTCGAAATAGTTGAAAAAGAAGAAAGGATGGCGCTGATTGTTCAGGTGCACCTACATATTATTTGAAAATATTTTCTTTACCCAAGTTGTGTTTGATTGAAGCTAGAAATTAATTAAAGCATGAAACTACTTTTTTCGTGTTCAAAATTATTTATTTACGATTATTTTATTTGTATTTGAAATTTGAGTTGGAATTGTTTTCAAACAATAAAAAAGCAAATAAGAGTTTCTAATGTAAAAAAAAAAAATACTTCATCAATTTACATATTACAACAATATTTGTGTTTTTACGACCTAATCCTACGTACTTAATCTCCTAAAAAGAAATCTAAGTCTACCAGTTTTTGGTTAATACGTTTCAACTGCCCTTAAAGATATAAGAGAAAAAAAATTGTTTTAAATTATAAAAAAATTAACATTTGAACGTGGGTGATAACTTTCCCATATAAATTTACCGTAAAATGGGACCACACTTCTTAACGAAGATATCTGTGTATTGTATTTATTTTAATAAATTCAACTGAGTGAGTAAGATTATTAGAAATTTGCAGTTATATACTTAAACATATATATATATATATGAATATATACATATATGTATATATTCCTTTGCAAATCTTAATGTTTATTTACATATGCTAGAGCTCGATGGCTACGCAATCATATGTGTAGCAAAGAATAAATAATGGGTTCGGCACACTCACAAATTCACATAAACCGATAATCAGTAAAATCGCGCCCCTTTTTTCTGTAGATGTCTCCGGATGCATGTAAGGTTTCTACTCTTAAAAATGCTTTCCTTAAATTCTGAAAATTTTGTATTTCGTTTCTGCTTCATTTTTTTTCCATTACATATGCCAACGTAACAATACGCGGGCGTTTAAATGTAAAGTCAACAAACATCTCGCTGATCACTTCCCACTGAGCATACACTAATAATTATAGCTCTCTATTTACAGTAGCCTCTTTCGTCTCAGTAGAAATGCATCTTGTTTGGATTGAATAGAAGTAATAAAAATAATCAAACAGGTCATATAAATGTATAACGACCGACAGTGTAATGATTTCATGAACAGAGGGTGCAAATACGGCCAAAAGATAACAGTATCATTTGAATTCGACATTTCTGATAACGGGCAATTCTAATTTAATCTCGGATGTGTCATAATTTTTAAGTATTTTTTGCAATTACATTTTTAAAAATAATAATAGCCATCAAGAACATCATTATCAACATGTTTTTATAATTAGCTGTCAAATACGATGGCGACATTATGTTCACATTTGAATAACATCTTATTGATAACAAGCAATTCCAATATTACTGGAGAGTTCTGTAAATATGAAGTATTTTATATTTGACTATCTCCTAAAACACTTTAGCCACACCAATCTTATACAAACAAAATATTAATTAACTTGCCCGTACGTCCAGTGTCACAAAAACATTATTGCATTAAGAAACGAACTGTCTCGATTTATAGTCGTTCTTTATAAGTTAAAAATCATTAAAATGCCCCCCCCAGATAAAAAAAAACGCTGTCTGTTTACGGTTTCAGGTTGGCTATATTTATCTATATATCTATAAAAGTGAATGTGTCTGTGTATCTGTGTATCTGTGTGTCTGTGTACATTTCCCTGCGCAATAACTCTGTCAATTTTTAGTCTACAGACTCGAAATTTGATATACAGGGTACTGAGATTTCGAAAAAATCGATATGATCAGTTTTGGGCCAGAAAATCGGCGATTAAGGGGTCAAAGTTCAATGATTTGACCTTTGAGAACTCTACCAAACTCCTCCGACAATTTTGGGTCTACGCATTTGAAATTTTAGATATAGGTTCCTTGGGCATGGATATAACTTAATAAGTTGCTTTGAGCCAAAAACAATAAATTTGGCGGGGTCGTAATAGGGGTCAAATTAAAAAAAAATGACCTCTGCGTCTCTTCCAAATTCCTCAGACAATTTCTGGTCTAAATATTTGAAGTTTTACATGAAGAGTATTTAGAGATAGGGCAAGTTTTTCATCAGTTTTGGGTAGAAATTTTTTAGTTACCAATATATAAATGTATGTATGTATGTATGTCTGTTTGCATGTCTGCCTTAATCTTTCAGTAGAGGCGACGGATTTTACCAAGGTTAGTATCGTTTAAAAGTTCGACTTTTAATACGACAAATATCGAAAAATTTGCTAAAAACAGTAATATCTCCCCTTCTACAGCGGGGGGGGGTAACTTTTTTCGCCGATATTTTTTAAAGTTATCCTCTCCTTTAGAATAAAATCAATTTAAAATTTATAACGTCCAAAAAAAAAAGTAAGACACAGACAATTTAGGTCCTCGCCAGCGAAATTCCAGTTAGTTAGATTAGATAGGCATAAAACATTTTGTGTCCCGCGCTTTTTCATTATGATAAATATAATCAGTTGTCACCGATGTTTATGGGCTGATTCATAGCGAATGTTTAATATAAAAAATATTCGAAAATTCAACTTTAGAATAATAAATCTTTCAACAGCTTGATGAATCTTATACACGAAGTTACCACACATTTTTTGTTTCGTTCTGTTAGCAATCATTATTTTTCCAGGGTTGTTATGAGAACCCATCCAATTAACAGCCAGGGAAAGACATTTAAATCAGCGGATTTGTCCAAGAGGGCTGATTAGCAAAAACTTTGTGAGTTATTCATAATTAAAACTCAATGTTGTGTTAATCTGGACTCATTTAACATTATATATGATGAGGTTCCTCCATCGCTGGCAAAGATGGGCGTGCTCATGCAAGTGTTCTATTGCTCTGTGGGTTCGAAGATGGCGTGTTAGACCGATTCGAGTTCTTAAGCATTTCCCATACATTGGACACTGGTGAGATAATTCTGTATCAGAGATGTTTATTGCTGTTTTTTGCTACTAATATCACGTTTTCTCTTCATGCTAGTTCAGCTATTGTATCCCCTTTGTGAGTTGCGGCACCCAGGAACAACTGAGCTGGATTAGTTTTCCCATGAGTTTGAATAAAAACAAACTTAACTGTTTGAGGGATAAATTCAGATTGTCCTTAAACCGTTTCCACTGACCTCCTCCTGGCTTTTTTCTCTTGGACAGTTCACCTTAAAGGTTCTCATTTGTGAGCCTTGAATAAGGCATGCGGCATATATGACCTGTCTAACGCATCTGGCACTGCTGTAACATGGTGTGTACTGACGGAAGTTTTGACCAGATTAGAACCTTAGTGTCTAGTATCATGTGTCACTTGATTTTTAACAATCTACGAAGGAAAGTCATATGGAAATGGTTCAGTTTCTACAGCCCACGTTTCACAAGCATACATGAGGATGGTAAGATTCACAGCTCGTTATACATGGAGTTTTGTTTGCAGCTGAATTCCTTTACGCCCATACAAGGTGGTGCTGAGAGTACAAAGGCATGACAAGCCTTGGCTATCATGCAATCAACCTCATCGTGTATGTGCAATGTTCTTGATAAAATACGGCCCAAGTAAGTGAACTTGTCCACAACGTTAAAGTATGTTCGCCTAATTAAGATCTGGGGCAGACTAGTACATTACTTCGGTCACACACACACACACACACACACACACACACACACATACACACACACCCACACACACACACACACACACACACACACATATATATTATTAACAGTATGTAGGTAAAAACATTACACCATAATCACATTGACACGTCCCTTCTCGCCAGATCACAGAAGTAAGTAACATTGCGCCTGGTTACTATCAAATGGACGACCATTTGGGAATTCTAGGCGCTGTATGTGCTCTCCGCTTATCTCGACATTTGTTTCAAATCGTCCTGTACATACACTTCACTTTTCACTGGTATTTAACAATGTCGAGTAGAGGTGTTGAGATTGTGTCCCCCCCCCTGCCACTAAAATTACACGCGCTGGCACCCTTACGTGGGTATCCATATTCTGTAGAAGACTGAAGGAACCCCTACTGACGGTATGATTTCAATATTTTTACTGATACCGATACAATTACCAATTCTGCTCTTAATTACCGATTCCGTTACAAATACTGATTCAGATTCTTTTACATTTATAAATATAGAGCTGCATTTATGGGGGGGGCGTAAAGCATGAAATATGTACATATAACTACCCAAACGTAGCAATACACTTATAGAGATGCTATATAGATTTTACTTGTAGTTAAAAATTAATAAATATTTATCATGTCTCCATTAATACGAGCCATGAACAGATGAATTTTAAACTAAAAAACTAAAAAAAAACAAATAAATAAAAACCAACAAGGAAATGAGTTGTTTTCGGCATCGAAAAATAGGCAGAAGATTGTAATACCGATTATAATACTCTAAAAAGTTCAGAGACTCTCGTTTCTCAATTCGAATTAATCGTCCGAGCGCTAATATATACAAAGAAAACAAACGGATGTAGTGTTTACCTGATATACACACTGGCAACCCTCAAACTAATACAAATAACAGTATTTATGCATAGAAAAGGTAATCACAACCGAATGAAAAAAAAGCTCAATACGCAATAGAGAGTAGAGCTTATTATAAGAGAAAGAAAATTTGTAAGTTGAATTTTACAATCAAAATGTATTGTTCAATTGAATATTCCAAAAGACAATTTACAATCAGAGGGCATAACGTTATTAGCAAATTAGATTTGTATCAATGCTAAAATTTGCTAGTTAAGGCATTAAGTGAAACCGCAATTTATTGTAGTTATAAATTGCCAAATAAAAAGAAGAAAATTTTTTTTAAAAAATTGGATATGTAAAAAAATAATATATATATATATATATATACATATATATATATATATATATATATATATATATATATATATATATATATATATATATATATATAAAGCACAAAACAAGAACCAAGAAGTGTTCTTAAATTCTATTGATGATAAGTGCTGCCTTCTTCCTGGCAGTATCCCCACCTGGATTCATTATTCTTTTTTGGTGTAGCTATTAATGGACTTTTCCTTTTATACAAAGCGAAATGCGCAAAAGATTTATCGAACCTTTTGTTCTCGTTTCTGCTGTTGTTGTTGTTGTTGTTGTTGTTGTTGTTGTTGCCGGAGGTCCCTCCTCCAAAAATCCATATTGCGTTCCGTCCAGAATGAAGTAAATACGCCCCTCCCCACTAAAACAGGTTGAACAATACAGGCAAAACAATACATAACAGGGAGTAACAGAAAAAATATAAATTTATCAATAAGCCCTATATCAAAATAGGTAAATGTCCAGAATATATATATATATATATATATATATATATATATATATATATATATATTCAATTTTTTTCGGATATACATAGAGTTGGGATTGGGTTAGGGTTGAATGGATGTTTATAGCTTAAAGGAAGTCGATAGTCCTGCAGTGGACGATTCAGCGCAACTTCGTTTTCTGGGCACATTGATCAGCCTGTATTCTATAAACCCCCATGCTTATTAAAAAGGGAAGGAAAAGATAATAATAATAATAATAATAATAATAATAATAATAATAATAATAATAATAGCAGCAGCAATAATAATAATAATAATAATAATAATAGCAGCAGCAATAATAATAATAATAATAATAATAATAGCAGCAGCAATAATAATAATAATAATAATAATAACAATAGCAGCAATAATAATAATAATAATAATAATAATAATAATAATAATAACAATAGCAGCAATAATAATAATAATGATAATAATAATAATAATAATAATAATAATAAATCTCGTAGCAGCTGTTTCCTTCCTTTTTCTATTTTTCTTTGCATTTTCTGTCTTATGTTGATCCTTTTTTCCCCTCTTTTCCCTCCTTTCCTCATTTACTTCTTACTATTTTCATTTTCTCTTTCATTTTTTCTACTGTTTTTTTTTTCGCTTTCTATTTACCTTTCATTGTATTTTGTTCCTTATTTTTGCTTTCCATCTCAGTCTTCCACGTGTGTAACTGTTGTCTTAGTTACCCATTTTTGTTTTTTTTTATTCTCTGATTCTTTCTTTATGTACCTTCGTTGTCTTTCAACTGCCCTTCTCTGTCCATTTCCTATTTGTTGGTCTTCTAAAAAAGGAGGGATTGCACCTAGTGATTCATTCCTGCTCGTCCGTTCGTCTGTTCGTTTATTTGCGCTTTCCTCAATAAACAAACTTTAGATTTAAAAACAAAATGCATACACATTAGTCCTTGTGAAAGTAACTTTTTGCAAGAACGAATTTTCCAGAGTATCTCTGGTTGGACCCCTGAAGACCATTATAGAGGTAAAATTGCCCCCCCCTCAATCGTCCATTCGCTTATTTGTTAAGTACTTTTCTCAATAATTCTAATTCTTAATTAATAAATAATACATAAATTAATATAATCTTAATGCATAAAATTTGCAGAAATATTAATCTATGTTACAAATAATTTTTTCCCAGAACGAATTCCCATGATAACTCTGGTTGTCCCCCTATGAGCCATTATAGGGGTAAAATTGCCAGAAAATTGTTCATCGGTTCATTTGTTTATTTTGTCGCTATTTTCAAATAACCACGCCTTGGATTTTTTTTTAAATTTGGCAAAAGAATTACTAATAGTGAAAGCAATTCTTGCACTCGTGAAGGGAGCACTGGACTTCTCAACTTGTTTCTATTAAACAGTTTAATCTTTTCTTTTTATCTTTTTATTTTTCTGATGTTTTCTCCTTCTTCCGTTCACTTTTCCTCTTTATGTTTTCTTTTTACTTGTCTTCATGTTTCCTTTCTATGTCGTCTTTTATTTTAATTTTACTAACTTTCCTCAGTCTCTGCCGTTGTTCTACCTTTTGGTATTTCCTTTCCTCATTTCCTATCTCTTTTCTTTTTTTTTTATTAACTTTTTCTTTTCTTCTTTATTTTTTTTTTAATGTTACTTTACTTTCTTTCTTATTTAGTTTCGCTTTTCTTTATTTCCTTCTTTTAATTTTCCTTTTCTTATCTTCCCCCAGGTTCTCACCCTTTCTTTCTTTTGTTTTCTTTCTTTTTTTAATTTTTTGTTCCATTTTGTCATTTGTATTATTTGGATTTTTCGGACTACTGTCCTTATCTTGAATGTGATTTTCACAACATTTCGGTCGATGAGTCCACCGACGATATCCACGTGTATCTTGTGAAACTTAGGTATTTTTCTGTCAAATTCGTAGACTTCGACGGAATTTCGAACGGATCCCTTTATTTAGTTCACGGGGGTCGCATGTTCTTGTTCCGTCAGCCTCGTCAGTTACATCAGCCGATACGTTGTGAATATCACGCCCGCGATTAGAAGAGTTGCCCGATTAAACAAAATAATACGACTAAGCAATCCTCATCTCCAAAATTCAGAAACTCCATTTTGCTCTCTTTCTCGTTTAATTTACTAGTATTCTCCCTCATGTCTTATGTACTTTTTTTTTCATCCCCTTTTTCTTTATCCATTTCACCCTTTTTTATTCAAGTTTCTTTAATTTTCTTTCTTTATATTTTTTTTCATTTTCTTTCATTAACTTTACTTTTTCCTTTCACCTTTTCCTGTGTCCTTCATGTTTTTTTTTAAATTTCTTTTCTGTTCCGATGACTTTCTGTTTTATGCATGTTGGTTGGTTGTTTTTGTTTTTGTGTTACGGCATATCAACCCTTTTCGGGTTATTTAATGCCGACTCCAAAGATTTTGAAGAAAAACATTTTAATAGAATATATTTGTTGTTTTCAAATCGGTTTCTATTTAACCCATAGTTGGAACCCTAACAGGTACTACCACTCTGGGTCAGAGTGGACCTGGGAGCAATGGTAATTAAAGGGTGGCTCCACACTCCACAAAGCCCACAAGCTGGGGCCTCACCACTGAATATAGTTTAAGGTCATATCCAGGACCCCCATTGAGGGACTTTTACCCTCTGCAGGGGGGTAGTCGCTGTATTCTTATGCCCCACCCACAGGGCCGTTTTATGTGTGTTTCTGTTTTGTCACAAGTTAAAAATACTTTTTTTTTCAATTTCATTCTTCCTTTATTTCTCATAGTTTCCATAGTTAAACTTATTCTTTTCTTTCTCATGTTTTTCCCTACCCGTTCTTTGTTCTATTTTTCCATGTATTTACAGAGTGGACCGATAAAATTGCAGCAGCAACAACAACAACAACAACAACAACAACAACAACTACAACAACAACTACAACAACTACAACAGCAACAACAACAAAACATGGTTCCATTTTCGTCTGACGAAAACTGGCTCTCTTTTATAATTGTAGACCATCTAGTCGGCAAGTTGTGTACAAATCCCAAGAGTTATAGGAGCCTTCTATCATGTGTGAAAGCAACACAATGTTCAACGCGCGAGATCGGAGATGCGCCGCTGTACAGCTCATGCTCTCAACCGCCCAAGTTACGACAACAGGACTAACACTCTCAAAATGCATCGCTTAGTTGCCACTAATAACAGAGATGTGCCCGGGGTAATGAGAACAAAGTTTCCAGCCAAGGTTATTGCCTTCGTTGTGGTTTCACGTAAGGGCCACATTACATCACCATTTTTCCTATTTTCTTTTTCTCGTTTTCTTTACTCCATCTATGTGTTTTAAACATATATATATATATATATATTGCTATTTCTTTCTATCTGTTTTCTTTTTTCTACTTTTTACTCTCTTATTTTCTTTCTCTCCTCTTGTACCTTTGCCTTTTCCTTCTTTTATGTTTTTTTCTTTAATTCTTTATTTCCCTCTCATGTTTTCTTATCTCTTCCCCTCGATCTCCCATTGTTTCTCTCTGTATTTATTAGCTTATCTCTTTTATTATCTCGGCTGCGTATGTTGTTTTCTTTTATTTCCCGGTTCTATTATTCTCCTTTTTTCTTTATCTCTCTCATTATTTGACCTTCTATTTCCTCTTTTCCTTCATTTCAACCCCCTTTCTCATCCCCACCTTCATGATGCCAATCGATATTTTCCCACCCACCCTATTAAGCTGTCGACACAATCCCAATGACCGTTCAATCAGTCTTTTGTCTGAGACTAACAAGTTTTACAAGCAGCTCTTGCTTGCACTCTTTCCATCAGCAAATTACTACAAATACCTAGTAACCACAGTCTGTAAACTGTTAAAACCAGTCGTAAAAAAACGTGTGTTTTATGGATTGTAAATGTTTTCATCGCTGTAAAGGTGTATCCTTTAATCCTTATTGTTATTAATTGTACAGTCAACAAGAACAATGTTTCAATGTTTCAATGATCGCACTCCAGTTTTATCAAAGTAATATCTAATATAATTAAACAATAAAAGACATTGAATACATAAAATTGATGAGGCATAATCCCTTTGACAAACCAGTTTCTATAAGATTTTTTGTTACGAAGGACACTCCACTTATAAAGACAAGAAGGGCACTAGAGGATAAGCGTTAATCTGTATAAGGTGATCAGTAAGACAATAGCGTTGTGGTCGATAAAAGTGGAAATTAAGTAGAATTTGATTATATAAGCGCGCGGTTCCAACAGAGTTTGTTTGCATAAGACTTGGATAGAGTTCCACAGGCTGACAGTTCAAGGAAAAAACCCTGAATATATTTCGTGTTTGCATTTAGGTGCATGCAAAGTAAAATGACGTTAAACCAAATCAGTGCTAAAATTGCTAATAATTTGGGAAAACCAGGTACTATATATGCTCTCTGCATATATAGGCATTGCTTTACAGTTGAAGTGAACTTTTTCTTGACACCGGAATCAAGCAGTTCCATTCAGGAGAGGTGTGGTCAGCTCAATCTTTGCTTAACAATTCCAAGTGCAGGAAGTATCCATTGTTTTCCAAGACTGAACCGGGGCCTTGATATCTGAAACGATAGGTCTCCTTTTCTAATAATCTTAAATGCCATTTGCATATCTCGAAATATCGCAACTTTCATCGGAAAACTAAACAACTACGGTACTGTATAAGGCTAATATTGAGATTAGACATCAGTTTAATCATTATATTTGCTTTTTCTTAAGTTTCCTCAGTAATGTTGAACTCCTAACAACATTTCTGAAAGAGATACAATTACAACAATGAAGTAGATGACTAGAGAATGGATATCCCCTTCTACTGATAGAGGAATCCTTCTTAGGCGTTCCCACTCGGTTCAGAAGCACTTTGACTCCAGCGGAAAACAGTCACACACTCTAGAACAGGAATGAGGCGATCAAAAGTTGCTATTACCAAAGTTGTTGTTAAAAAATGGGGTTTCAAAACGCGCTCAGCACTCACTTTGTCTGGACTATACGATTAAACCTTGTTTTTTTTTCTGTCATATACTAATCGAATGCTGCAGCTGAAAAGATCTTGCCAACAACAACAACAAAATAGAAATAACAACATCGACAAAGCAACAGCAGCAACAACAAAAGAAACAACAACAGAAACAACAACAACAATGAAATATTATTATTATTATTATTATTATTATTAATAATAATAATAACAACAACAATAACAACAACAACAGCAATAATAATAATAATAATAATAATAATAATAATAATAATAATAATAATAATAATGCAAGGAATGAACCAAAAATACCTGGATGGGAATTGAGGTTGGAAACCCAGATCAACAAACCTAAGAAAGAAGTCGAAACAATAAACAAAAACGAAAACTACTGGAAGAAAATAAAACAGTAGAAATGTGAATAAAATGTAGAGGCTTGACAAAAGACAGGGAGAATTAAAGCACAAAAACAGAAGCAAAATAAAACGACACAAATACAAAACAGAATAGTGCAAACAAAACAGGACCATTGAAAGAAATGAACGCCACTTTTATCAAAATGTAAATGGAGGAAGAAAGGGACAGAACAATCCAGCAGAAAGAAAACTTTACTGCAGCCATATATATAGGAAGGGCGACAGGATCATAATAGAAATGCCGAATGGCTGAAACACGTGGAAGAGGAGATGCAGCAAATCGATGAAAGGGCAGGGAATGATATCAGCAAGGAGACCCTCAAAAGACGTCTACGAAAAATGGAAAAATGTACAGAACCAGGTCATAATGGAATACATGCCTATTGCTTTAAAACATTCCAAAGACTACTTGAAAGACTGATTAGAGCCCGAAAAGATGTATCCAAGAAACACAAATACCGGAATAGATGACTAAAGGTAAAACCACTTCAGTGCAAAAAGACGCAGAGAAAGAAACCATCTCCAATAATTACATGTAGAAAAGACTGACAGCACAACCGGGGGAACAAAATTATCACTGTCTTCATGACCGTGGACTATTTCCTGATGAACAAAAAGAGTGCCAAAAAGGAAAAAGAGAAACACATTACCTGGTATACATAGACCAAATGATTCTGAAAGAAGTAAAAAGTAAAAAAAAGAACTAGGCCATGTTGTGGTGCGACTATGAGAAAGAATATAACAGAATCCCACCAGCTTGGATAATTGAATGCCTGAGAATGTACAAAATACTAAGCAGGAGTATACATTTAATAAAAAATGCAATTAAAATATCGAGTTTTGACCTGACAGCTGATGGACAATACATAACAGAGATTAAAATACAAAGAAGTATCTTCCAAGATGATTCTTTATCACCACTACTATTAATCATAGCCCCTTTATAACATACTAAGAAAATGCCAAGGCGGGCAGAAGTTCACTAATAAAGATGAAAGGGTGAATGGATGACCTGAAGTTATTTACGAAACCGAGAAGGAATTAGAGACACTAATAAATACAACCAGAATCTTCAGTAAGGATATCCGAACGGAAAAGTTTGCGCCCCTGATCATGAGGAGAGGAATGCCGGAAGCAACGCTGGGTATGATACTAACCAACCAAACAGAGATGAGGGCACAAGCTAAACAATATAGATAAATTATTCGGGTGTTCTGGAAGCAGACATCGCCAAAAAACGGAAATTAAAGAAAAACTTGGAAAGGAATACTTCTGTAGAACAAGAAAATTCTTGAGACGAAACTATATAGTAGATATCTAATTAAAGGTATAAACACTTGGGCAGTGTCACTTGTAAGATACTCTGAAGCATTTATAGGATGGACCAAAGAAGAAATGAAGCATCTTGGCCAGAAGACAAAGAGACTCATGAGAATACACAATGCACTACATCAAAAAGATAATACTGACCGACTCTGTGTGAATAGAAAAGATGGTTAGTATAGAGGGCTGCGTAAATGGGACAAGAAAATAATAAGAAAATACAAAATGCAGAACGCTTAAATAATAATTACTTCAGCAAAAGACACCAAAAAAATAAACAAAACAAAAACATAAAAATAGGGGATTACAGGAGATATTGAACGTAGGAAGAGAAACAACCACATGGACGATTCATAAGGATGACGAAAGATGAGATTAACAGAAACACTTAAACATGGCTACAAAAGGGAAACCTTAACAGAGAAACTTAATCTCTAATACCAGCCACAAAAGATTATGCGATTAGAACAAACTACATAAATGCAACGATCATCAAGACACAGGTAAACAACAAACTCAGACTCTGCGAACAAAGAGAAGAAACAGTAAACCACATAACAAGAGAATCAAACAAAGTAGCCCAAAAAGAAGATAAGAATATACGCGATCAAGCTGGGAAGGAAGTACACTGGCAATTATGGAGACAACTGAATCCTGAACATCTAGACAAATAGTGCAAGCACAAATCGGCAGCAGTAGTTTAACTGAAAGTCATAAACTCTTAGGGGACTTGGATATACAAAAAGATAAACCAAACAAGCAACGACTGGATATGATATATGTTAACAAGAAGGAAAGACCTATCACATTGTAGATTTTTTTGACCCAGCAGACTGCAGAGTGAACATCAAGGAGACTTAATAGCGGAACAAATATATTGAATTGGCTAGCTTAAAGGAATATGGAAGATGAAAAAAGTCAGGTAAGCGCAACTAATAATAGAAGCGCTAGGTACAATACCGAAAAAATATTAAAAAAGACTTAGAGAGATCGGAATTAGAGGGACGGCTGATTGGATATAACGGACAACAGTAATAAAAACTGCTGAAATACTAAAGAAAACCCTGTAATTCGGAGATTAATCCACGTGAACTATGGACACAAACGGGACATGCAGAAATTGCTGCAGATGTAATACACAGAGGAGCATAAAAAAAAACTTGAACCCTATTTTTAATTTATTTATTTGAGTGTATGTGTGTGTGTGTGTGTCACCAAATATGACACACCACCAACGTGAGGAGGGTCAAAGAGGGTGGAATGGCCGAGGAAAGAAAGAACTAGCCATACCTCCGCTGTACAAGTACAAAGGGGACTGAGAGCTTGGGGAGGCGTGCTGCCACCCAAATACCAGTGAAGACCAATGGTCGCCGTCAACGAGAAATCAATGGTAAGCAGCTGCAACGATGACACAAGACCATTTGCAATGGTTATCAAAAAGGTGGAGATATCTGGAAATTATACTGTTGTCATTCAAACCACAGAGAATATCGCAAATTATTCTCTAAAAGAAAAAAAGTTTGATGGCCTGTGTGCCTACTCTTAGTGAGTAAATAATAATAATGCAACTCCGAAAAAATAGGAACTGTTGCATGACCACATGTTTCAAAGACACGCAAAGGAGAAGTAATTGTAAATGGTCCTTTGTAAGTTGTGTCTAGTTTTTGCATATAGCTCGGGATGATTGTGACTCAGGGTTGTCTCATAAGGTATATAAAACTGGGAAAATCCCAATACTACTCCAACTGCCTTTGTCTCTATAAAACCATCATACAGCGAGTTTTTTTTGTATTTATTGGCTCATTCTTTCCTTCTTATTTATATGAAGAATAACTAAGTAGGACGTCGGTCGGAAGAGTACCTTATAAAACACTTCAGTAAACATTTGTATATTTTGTATTATACGTATATTTTTGTATTATATACGACAGAATCCTGTTGACCCACCGATTCTCGCTAGATCACCAAAGTTAAGCAACGTTGAGCCTGGCTAATACCAGATGGGTGGTAATTTGGGAATTCTAGGCGCTGTATGTGCTCCTCGCTCGTCTCAGCATTATTTCCAGTCGTCATGTACCTTAACATGGCACTGTTATGCAACAATGTTCACCCACGAGAGGCGTGGTTGGAGATTGCGCAACTCTTGCCACACAAATTTCACGCGCAGACACCCTTACAGTGGGTATCCATAGTCTGTCAAGACTTAAAGAACCCACCTTTTATATTAAAACACAGTTACAGGAAAAAGTTAATTCTTCTTCTTCTTCTTTTTTTTATTATTATTATTATTATTATTATTATTATTATTATTATTATTATTATTATTATTATTATTAGCTGAACCAGTAGAAATTTCACAGCGACATCTTTCAGATGTCATTCTATGGAAGTTCAGCGCGATTAGAAACACCGCGATATTATTGTAACCTTTTCATTAAAACTATAAAGTATTAATCTAATAATCTACTTAAGGTAATGTCAGAATATTTCTGGTTAGACGTTTTATATCCAATATGCTAGTAGGAGTCTGTGACATATCTCGATTGTATGGACGCCCGGCGCAAACGGAGACAACACAATATCATTATTGGACATAACAGATAATGTCCTTTGATCCTAGCCAGAAGATCATGAAGGTATATTTTAGTTTGACGTATTGTCCAAAAGAGACAACCTTTTTTTTTATTTTAATTTTTTTTTTTTTTACATTGCGTTTTCGGTGAAAAGAGAATAAAAGGTGATAACACCCTACGAACATTAATTTCTACTATATACTAGTTTAATGTTCATAGTATATTATCATATTCTATCCTACTTTTTAATAAATAGGATCTCCCGATCGTAATTTATCATTTGGAAACCGTGATACACGTACGTACGTACGTTAAAGGTAGAACGGTATTAATATATAAATTACTAGCGGAGGTGAGGGGATGTCGTCTATGCCCGGTCGTAAAACACGCTTAAATATGATATTTTAATTCGTCCAGATTTTGTATATATTATTATAGAGCCGTGGTTTAAAAAGTTAAAATAAATGTTTGGAGTACCATCAACTAGAATCGAAACCGAAAGCCAAAATGTAGCATTTAAAGTTGGTGACGTTAACTTTGTACCAACATGACACGCACGTAAACTGATTAAAAAGAAGACAGTTAAAATAAACTAAGATGAATGTACAAGATGTATAACGATTGTTTCACTTTTGACTCATAAACGAACGTTCCGTAAAATATCCCACCATTTGAGGCCGCGCACTGTTATATTACTTCTACATGAAAATACGATCAAAAGAAGGTCGATTTGGAAAATAGAAAAAAGAAAAGATAGACAATCCTCCGAACGAATAATTTCTTAAATTTTGATTAAATCCATTAACACCATTTTTCGAACTACTTTTATTTATTAAGCTGTTTTATTTGCCGCCGCATTATCAAATGGCTAACGCTTTAGTCTGTAATAAAGATAGATGTGAATTCTTTCTTTATAGGTTCCCATGTTTTATTTATATTTAAATTTAAAACGGTGGATCTTAATATACAGTGGAGCTTAGCTTTAAAAGGAGTGTTGCGTCTTCGAACAATTCTCTCTAAGGCCACTTCCTCACTCGACCTGAACCTGCTGAGATACTTTAGTTGTTTCATACTGCAGGACCATCAAAATATCACAACCCACAACACAAACAGCCAGCTTCATCGCCGCCATCCGACGAGTATTCGCCGAACTCCTGCAGTACTCATGGAAAAGGCATCGTCCATGTTCCAAACTCGTATCGAGGCCGTGATTGAGATTGAATAGATGTAAGCTCTACTACATAATCAAATTACCTGAATTGAATTTTTCAATAAAAGTTTTAAAATAAATTTGCACTTTTTTTAGAGCGACAACTTCATCGTTCCACCCTGTATTATTTAAATAAATTGATTTATATCTATGAAAGACGCCTCATACAAGGCAAGGCCACTTACTGCATGGAGCAAAAAATACATCGTGAAAGTCAAAAAATTGCGATCGATGTGTTAGATAGAATAGATACTGACACAGAAAGCAGCAGTTCTCCCCTGTCGTCAGAAATATCACTCATGCAATAAAAGGACTAATAGAAAATATAAAGCAAAAAATTAGTTATGATGCTGCAGAAAGTTAACCCATGACCCACTATCTGTAACAGGCTGCAGATGACATAGCCGTGTGCGAGGTAACGTCACGGCAAGGAAAAAGTAAACAGAAAGTGTGCACAGATCAAGGAACACGTTCAAGTAGAGGATCACGTTTGAGAGAGGATCACGTGAAAGTGATGGAAATAAATGTTTACTGTTACAACGGAAAAAGAAAACTAAGTAGGGTTATTACTTCTCTTCTGTTTTTTGCGATGTAGTCTGCATACAACGTGCAGGTCCCGAGTTTGGACATGTAACGACTACGTAACTATCTACTCTCCCTATATATAATTCAAAATATTAAAGATTAAATACGTAAGAGAATCTGCCAAATCTAATGCAAAGTAGGGATAGAGGAGTGTCTTTACCAAGCAAGATAACGTCTCACATCGACGAGTCATCATTCAGTATGTATAGCGTCTTGTTTCCACACATCTCTCTCTCTCAGTCTCTCTCTCTCTCTCTCTCTCTCTCTCTCTCTATATATATATATATATATATATATATATATATAATCACTGTCTCTCTTTCACTCTCTCTCTCTCTTAGACAGGGTTAAAAAAGGAGCCTCTAATATACTAATAACCAACTCTCTGCGTTGCTCAAGTTCCTGTCACATCACCGCAATTTTGTATCTCTTTGCTAGTTTTGCAATTGCTATAAGAGGACTTTCAATTGGCGAAGATAATTCAATTGTTCTCTCTTGATATAATACAAACAACTAACCTTGCAATTAGCAAAATCCAACCGCTTAAGCGTGAATGTTACTAGATACCGTACACGTTCTATTCTAATATGTTCCATCCATCCATCCATCCCAAAGCACTTGAGCCCCTGGAGAGGCATAGGTCATCTACAACTTTTAGTAGATGTTTTTGTAATAGGTGTTGTTTTTACAGGCTGAGGGTGCTGGCCCCACGCTCAACATTCCCAGAAGGTACATACAGCGCCTAGCCTTCCCAAATAGTCACCTATCTGATATTGGCCAGGCTAAACATTGCTTAACTTCGGTGATCTGGCTAGATCAGTGTGTCAACATGATTGTGACGGATATTCTGACATGTTACTTCCTCGTTAATTTTGCCTTTGGATTATCCTACCTGCTCCATGTGTTTACCGAATTTGCCAAAAGACATAACTTTAGACAGAATACGCATAAACATTTCCATTTAATATGCCTTTATAAATGAAGTTTTAAATCATTAGTCTCAATGGTACTGTGTGTCGCTTACGATGTAAATAAGTCAAATCTAGTAGTATGCCTGATAAGTCATTCTGCGTACATAACTGGGTTTAAATAGAACATTTTGGCGATGTTCCAGATAATTCTAAATATTATTCTACGATTTTATTTCCTTTGTTCCATAGGGTTATCATTGTCAGATAGCCGCCAACTCTTAATTCAGGCGTTACAAGCGAATCGTTATTAGCATTAATTATAATAAATAGTATGTATATATAAAAAAAGTAGACTACGTCAAAACTATAGTTTTGAGGCATTCATATTGCAGACTCTACAAAATAAAAGCTTAAAGAAGGGACACAGGATGTAGAGATTAATATAGCTAGGAATGGACACGGTAGGAAATGTGTACGCTTGTCATGTTTGTATAAATGAAGCTTATTTATAATGTGCAATTTACTTTATTTATTATGGAACGCTATCTTATAAACACAGCAGAGATTCTTTAGAAAGTTATCTTACGAATACAAATCATACCACCTGGGATACAACGGATAAAGACCCACACACAAACACACACACACGCGCGTACATTTTTATGGTTTTAAATATAATTATCCATTGACACATGTCCCGTCGTCAAGGATTCATCAGCGTAGCTGAATCTAGCTAGATTTAAGTAAAAATACAATCTTGTATAAATAATTGAATTCATTCCAAAAGTATTGCAAAACAAACCAAACAAATAACATCGATGTAAATCGCGATATATAGCGTAAGTTGCACGAGGTAGCTCAGTAGTAGATGTGCAAGATGGCGTCCCGATTTCGAATTTCGTAAGATTCAGCAATTTTGATGAGTTGTGAAAGACAAAACACGTGTCAGTGGATCATTATATTATAAACAATATATATGCCGCTCCCCTACTTGGTTGTACCAGATTGGTAAAAGGGAAAATTATTCCCAACTCGCGTTAAGTAAAAAAATGCACTTTCGTATGAATAATTGAATTCATTAAAAAAGCAAAACAAATTATATATATATAATATATATATATATATATATATATATATATATATATATACGAGTAAACAGTTACTAAAACATGTTAAAAACACTTTGAAAAAGAGTTAAAAACATATTTAATCTGAAAAGGAAAAACTTGATAAGTGGATAGTCCTTAATTCGTGGAGTTTCGAAGAAATACTTTCCTTCTCATCAGAGGGTAGGAATTAGCAAACTGCGAGATCGGATTTTGCATATAAAAGTAATTGATGAAACAAGTAAGTCAAAGATCTTACTTGATAACAAAAAAGTGAAGCAGAGGGAATATGGTGAAAAAAAAGGTGATTTTATTAAATATATATATATATATATATATATATATATATATATATATATATATATATATATATATATATGCAGGGTGTCCGTAAAGTTACTATACAGTCTTACAAGTTACTATACAGACACCCTGTAATATATTAACGGTACAGTAAGATATTGTATTAAAATATTTATTTGTAACAAAAGAAATAAAAAGATATAACACCTTTATGTTTATAAATATATCAGAAAATGTTATATCCGAAAAGACTGTAACAATCAAGGCAAACAATTTCTATGACAAATATTCAAATACAATAAAACAATATGACTGTATGGTAACTTAAGGACCCCCTGGGTATATAGTAATCAACGTTGTATGGTTTGTATTTACAAAATAAATTTATTGATGAACCTATTCCCGGTTCATGATATAGCGTTCGAACCAAATAAATAATAAACAGATTAAGCATGCAAGGTCCCCCGTGAGTGCATAGTGATCGAGGCATAAAAAATAACTAAGTTCGATCCCATACCCAGAAATGTAGCAGTGTTGATGGCGGGGATAGATAGAAATACATGTCCACGAATAAAATGTTATGCACGTAAAAGCTTAAAAAGATGTTTAAATAAACGAAATAATTGAATATGTATTAAATAAAAAATAAAAATAAAAAACTACGTTGTGTTAACAAAGAAGGCGGCACAAACAGAAATTAGAAGAGGTAATCACTTTCGAGGAAAAGTGAAAATTAAATACAATCAAGCAATTACTTATATTGCTAAAAATCAAAATAGTAGATTATATATATATTTATATATATAGCTATATATATGCATATATATATATATTTTATATTGAAAATAAGGTATGTCAATTTAGCTCGCAAGCGCAGATAATCAGATCACATATGATTAGATTACTCTGGTAGACGTTAAGAACATTAAAAAATATATGTTTAAATTTCAACAATATTTCTCGCACTTAACGGTAGCCTAATGGAGTTGGTCCTTGCTAATAGAGTCAAAGATGGCTTCATTGCCGAGTTCGAAT
This sequence comes from Euprymna scolopes, assembly GCF_053919585.1. Classification (NCBI taxonomy): domain Eukaryota; kingdom Metazoa; phylum Mollusca; class Cephalopoda; order Sepiida; family Sepiolidae; genus Euprymna; species Euprymna scolopes. The sequence goes on from NC_136509.1 coordinate 75,474,741, forward strand.
GTATCGACCGGTATTAATCATTACACCCTACACTGATGATTCCTGAAAGTATTAAACACTAGTGTCTGTAGGTAATTTATAAGTATCTTAGTAAATAATTATGTCAGCTCATTTAAGAAACTTGTTTCAGTTCAGTTAACGTCGGCCAATTTAGCCCGCATGCGCAGATCATCATATAATGATCTGATCCTTCCCACAGACGTTAAACATTTTAAAATAATTTTTTTAAATTTCATTAATATTATCGCGTCTCGTTCTTTTTTTTTTTCAGTGCTTCTTGCTGCGGTATTTATTCTCAGTGTTCTGCATTACGTGTCTTTCTATTTTTTGTGCCATGTATCCCGATTTAGTTAGGTAGTTTCTTGCCTTCCTTTTCCCCCAGTTTTTCCCTTGCTCGGTAGTATGAATAACTCTTGCTAATGTTATTTATTATAAGATTCTAGCAAGAACATTGTGATGTAGGTTCGATTAAAAAACATATTTGGTCTATTTTATGCATATACTAGCAAACGTACCCGTCGTTGACTGGGTTCAAAAAACAGGCTACAGAAAATGGACTCTGATTTATGAAAGTATGATAGGTTATGAAAAGGAAGGATTGTAAACAGATAGCTTCGAATTTGGGGGTATCAAACCAAAGCAAAATATGATGAAAGTAATAATAAAATAGATAAACCCCATAACTGATTATACCATACCTGTTCACACTGAAACACTTATCACAATATTTTCTGGATCTATATAAAAAAAAACCTTGTTTAACTTTGTGACATATTTCCATTCTATGGAGGTCAGGCGCGAACGAACACCCCATAATTTTATCATACCATATTTCTTCAAACTGAAACATAATTATCATAGTATACTTACGCAGATAGATATGAAAATTCTTTATTAAAGTGTGTGCCTATTTCCATTCTATGGAGGCCAGGCGCGAAGGAGCCCCCACAATTTTATTGTACCATCCCTATTTAAGTTAAAACATACTTACCAAAGTATTCTTATGTACATCTATATAAAAAAAAGTGTAAACGTTTGTTTTTAATTTTTAAATTCTTTATTTCCATACTCTGTGGACCAGGCGCGTACGTAGACCCAACAATTTTAATGACTCGTCATCATGCCAGATCTATATACCCATTCTTGTGTCTCGATATATCTTCTATCATTATATGTAATCAGTTTATTAAAATAGTCAACCATATAGGAGTCTATTCGTGACCAGACACACATACAGACGTTCAGCTTTTTATATATATATATATATATATATATATATATATATATATATATATTTATATATATATATATATATATATATATATATATATATATAGAGAGAGAGAGAGAGAGAGAGAGAGAGAGAGCTTTTCCTCTTAAATACGCAGGCATTTATATTTACTTGATGTAAAAATACGAGAATACTTGAACTTTTGACTACAAGCATATCCTTGTAATAAAATAATATTGAAACTGGCACATCTTCAATTGGTCGATCGTCATTTAATGGACAATCGAATTTCTATGAAAAATCACGTGACCTTATTGAAAGAAACGGATCAATTATTTAAGCAATTAATCAATGAGAAAGCTCAACAATGGTTTTCTTTCTTTCTTTGATTTTTTACATCTAATATATAAACGACTATATGACTCTCTCCTCTCTCTGTCGATCCGTCCGTCGAGCTGTCTCTCTGTCTCTCTGTCTATCTGCCTCAGAGACTAGAAGTCGCAGAGCGGCTCCAGATTAAATAATTGATTTTTTATAAACCTTTCCTGTATGGGTCTTTACTTGAGTAAAATTGTTTTTTAGGTGTAGAAAATGGATAAAATATGAAACCCCCCCCCCCAAAAAAAACGTTATATTATATTGGTGCAAAAATAATGTTGTTTTTGATCAGGATGAATACTAGCGTGGATGAAACTCGGAATATATGTTTTTAAATTACTACCTAGTTCTGCCTACGTATGTAGCACTGTTAAAGTAAATACTTAAAATTTACGCATAAAGTTATAATTTCGTATATTACTTTATGTGATTAAATTAATAGCCATATATATATATATATATATATATATATATATGTGTGTGTGTGTGTGTGTGTGTGTGTGTGTGTGCTAGACTACCCGTTATCCGTTGGGTCAGTATGTTATATTAGCTATGGAATTCATGTATGAGCGTGACACTTGTGACGTATAGAAAATAGTTTTTTTTTTTTACATAACAGAAACATTTCTATGAAAGTATATTAAAATGAAAAATCACTAAGGGATCACTCAAACATGAGAAAAAAATCCTCCTTATTCGTGTAAAGTTACATAGTTTCCGAATAATCACTCAGAAATCGAAAATCAATCATCATTTTCCTGCGAATCGAACGCCGACGAAAATCATTTAGCAGCAAAAACGCACATGAACCTACCCATGAGAAATATAAGAATGAAAACCCCATTTTGGAATCCTTCAACCAACTTATAGAAACTTAAAATCTAAAAAAACAAAAAATTAATAAAACCTGAAGCAAAAAATATAAAGCCTAATAAATAAAATAAAATAAAACTACTATTGAAACAGATTAGTAAATGTGTTAACAAATTCACCCTTCTCACATAGCTATTTTGTATCTAGAAATGTACACAAAAAAATAAAATAGAAAGAAGGAAGGAAGGAAAAGGGACGGATAGAAAGTAGTTGTAGTAGTAGTAGTAGTAGTAGTAGTAGTAGTAGTAGTCTTCTTATGTTTGTGAACGGGTTAAAATTGTTTAGTTGTAAGAAAATAGCGACAGTATTGTTGCAATAAAAAATAGTTGCAAAATACCCCCACTCTTCCCATGTTAAATAATAATTTCGAAACAATAACGTTAAGATTTCAGTGCGCATGTCAAAATCTGCAAAATAACCTATTTGCGTGTATTTGTTTACGTTGTTATGGGTTAATGTTTATGCGCACATGCGTAACCGGTTGTCGTAACCGGAAAGGGGGTTACATCACTCGTTACAAGCTCATTTGAGTTTTAAAATTATATATATATATATATATATATATATATATGTAAATATATATATATATATATATATATATATATATATATATATATATATAGGCAAAAAACGGCAACATTTTTGCACTAACCTAATACATTTAGTACATTCATATTAGTCAATTTTACCGTGTCCGTATGCGTGTTACGTTAGTACAGTGTCAACGTCACTAGGTTTACTTCTACAGTTTTGTTTTCGATTTCGATTCCAGCTGATGGTACCCAAATACTTTTTTTTACTTTAGAAATCACAGCTCTATAATCTAATATATAAAAGGCGATATGTCTGTATGTCCGTCTTTTGGTCTCTATGTCTTCAAACTTTATCAGTTCCGAAACGAAAAGTCGCAAATCGGCGCTTGGGGCTTCAAATGATTGGATTTGTTTTATGGACATTTCTTTTATGCGTCTTTAGTCAGTTAAAATAGTCTTTAAGGCTTTAATATATATATATATATATATATATATATATATATATATATATATATATATATATATATATATATACTAGCATCGTTGCCCGGCGTTGCCCGAGTGTTTGGAGGTGTGTGTTGAGCAAAAAAAAAGGAGGGCTTGCAGAAAGGCAGGCTCAAACACGTACCGCAAAAGGAGGAAAAGAACGTGAAAAAAACGTGACTTCTTTGCTGTTACGACCACCGCCAAACCGGAAGTGAAGTAGGTTTAAATTAAGGCTAGACAATCGAAAAGAAGGGATGACTTTCGAAAATATCAGCGAAAAAAGCGGCCCCTTCCTGTAGAGAAGTGGCCAGTTGAGAGTGAAGAAATTAATATTTTTAGCCAATTTTTCGGTACTTGTCGTCTGAAGGGTAGTGCTTCAAAACGATCCTGATAGACCAAAAATTGTCGGAGGAGTTTGGAAGAGTTCTCAAAGGTCCAATCGTTGAACTTTGACCCCTTAACGGCCAAATTTCTGGCCGAAAATCGATCACAAAGATTTTATCATATCTCAGTATCCTGTATATCAAATTTCGAGTCTGTAGACTAAAAATGGACAGAGTTATTGCGTAGCGAAATGTAAACAACCAGACACACAGACAGATACACAGACACTTCAGTTTTATAGGGATATAGACTAGCATTTCAGCCCGGCGTTGTCCGTGTGTTTGGATGTGTATGTTGAGCAAAAAAAAAAAGGTGATAGTTGTAAGGCATGCTGGAACCCGTACCGCGAAGGAGGAAAAGAACGGGGGAAAAACCTGACGTCTTTGCGGTTACAACCACCGCCAAACCTGAAGTAAGTTATGTTTACATTAAGGCTAGACAATTGAAGGGTGAGGAAATTTTCAAAGATATCGGCGAAAAAGCGACCCTCCCTGTAGAAAAGGGTTCTAGTTGAAGGTGAAGGTATTAAAGTTTTTAACGAATTTTTCGATATTTGTTGGTATAAATGGTGCAACTTAAAAACGATACTGATCTTGGTAAAATCCGTCGCCTCTGTCGAAAGTTTTAAGCAGAAATGCAGGCATACATACATACATACACTTATATATTGGTAACTAAAAATGTTCGACCCAAACCGATGAGAAAGCTTGACCCATCTCTGAATATCCTTGATGTAAAATTTCAAATGTTTAAACCAGAAATTGTCTGAGTAATTTGGTAGAGACCGCAGAGGTCAACTTTTTAAAACGTTTACCCCTATTACAACCTCTTAAGATGTATTGTTTTGGGCTCAAATAAAGTTTTTTAAGTTAGACCCATGTCTGAAAAGTATTACAAATTTTTTTCCAAATCTCACTCCACTGCATATCTAATTTCGAGTCTGTAGACTGAAGATTCACAGACTTATTGTGTAGTGAAATTCACACAGACACACATACAGACAAACACTTTCACTTTTATAGATATACTAGCATGGGTGCCCAGCGTTGCCCGTGTCTTTGGAGGTCTATGCTGAGCAAAAAAAAAACAAAAAAAAACAGTCATTTTTTTAAACTTTGACCCCTATTATGACCCCTTAAAATTTATTATTTTGGGCTCGAAATTAGATATGCAGTGCAGTGAACTGCTAGTCTGTATATCTATATCTCAAATGTCAAGTATTTAGACTGAAAGTTGTCGAGGAGTTTAGTAGAGTTCTCAAAAGTCAAATCGTTGAACTTTGATCCCTTAACAGCCAAATTTCTGCAAAAAAAAAAGATCACAAAGATTTTCCCAAATCTCAGTACCCTGTATATCAAATTTCGAGTCTGGAGACTTAAAATTGACAAAATTATTGCGAAGGGAAATGTACACACACAGACATACACACAGATAGACAGGCAACCTCTAAAAGCGTGTATTTTTCACAAATAAATTAACCAAATACTTTATCCACAGTGCAAGGCGTCTACAATGAAAGCTAACGTTTCCTTCACATCACGTTATAACCTTCATCCTTTACACACTTTTTTAACATTTATCCCGCTCTTAAGTTGAAGTTAGATTAGAAAGCTCATATAACTCTTCTATTTCTAGAATGGTTGTGATAAATCACGGATATTATTGCAAATACAGATCAATTATTGAAGCAATTAATCAATGAAAAAGATCAGGAAATACTTTCTGTCTTTTTTCTAATTTTGATATTTGCTCTTTTATTTCTTTTCTGGTATTCGCACTATTGTATTCATAGTGTTTTATTCGTTTTTCATTTTATTATGATATCATGCTATTTCTTTTTAAACTTTATAATATTTTTCTGTCGCCTGCGTTGTTTTACTGATATTAAGTTTCAATTACGTGCATTACAGGTATTATTCGTTAAACTTCTTAATTAAAATGCATCTGATATGTATATATATATATATATATATATATATATATATATATATATATTAAGAATAATAGAATTTTAACAAAAGTCGTTGATATATATATAAATATATATATATATATATATATATATATATATATATATATATTATTATTACTATTATTACAAGTTAAAAAAGCATTTCATCCAAGGCATGGAAATTGTTAAACAAAATGTTTTTACCATAGGCTTTAAAAATAAAGGTACACGGTTCAATTTGAAATTTATTTATCTTCAAAGTGAACTTTTATACATTTTACAAAGTAAGGTATAAAAATGTAATACCTTACTTTGTAAAATGTAGAAAAGTGCACTTTGAAGATAAATAAATTTCCAATTGAATCTTATACTTTTTTTTAAAGCCTATAGTAAAAACATTTTGTTTAACAATTTTCATGCCTTGGATGAAATGCTTTTCTAACTTTTATCGTATCTTTTTAAGATTATATTTTATTTAATGTAATAATTTGGATTAAAAATGAATGTGGTCTTGTATGTATTAATAAAAACTCTCCTACTCACTAGTTCAGTTTGTATTTCTCCTCACACCACAACTCATTTTTGCAACTTCTTCTTTGTATTATTACAGGTCTGAATCTTCTTTCTGTTTCAGTTTGTATTTCTCCTCACACCACAACTCATTTTTTACAACTCCCTTTTTGTCATACATGTTAGAATAATGAGAAAATCTGATTTTTTTTAACAAAAACTTTAAAATAACATTTTAGATTAATTTTTTTAAAACTTCATTCAGAATAGAATATCTTTACAATTTAATAAGGAACATATTTCATATAGATTTCATTAAAAATATTCAGTAGATAACGAGAAAAATAGAAAGGAACATTTTTAAATGACTGTATAACTGGTTACGATCAATAGTAGTCCTCGCCAGCGAAAGTCTTTGTCATTGTTATTCTATTATTATTAATATTTAAAACATTTTGTGTCCTGCTCTTGCGTGAGGACTAACATATATATATATATATATATATATATATATAAATATATATATATATATTATATATATATATATATATAGATAGATAGATATTGCAACAAATATCGTTGATATATATGTGTCAAATTATTAACGAGATAACATTTTTTTACCAGTTTCGGAAACTTACCGGTAGTTTCGTATCAAAAGCTTCGGACACCTTGGCCATGCTGAGCTGCGCGTACTGTGAAATATGCGTATTGTTCCGTGCAATGTAAGCAACTTCCCAGCGTAATTGCTGGATCTACGGTAGTTAAGGTGTGTCAAATTATTAACAAGGTTGGTTGTTTCGTCAATAAATGGTTCGTAAATGTGGTTTTAGAAGTTCTGAAAAGAGTAATATTACAGAACAACTAGGAAAAGGTAACACTACCCTTTAAATAGAAGGTGCCATCTAACCGTGAAGAAGTTTGTCAAGGACCCTACAAAGGTACGTAAGAGAGCTGATAAAGGTAAATATAGATTTTTCTCACGCCGTTCTCTACTTCAAATGTAACTTGTTACGAACTCTGGGCAGACAAGTTGAAAGGTCTTTTACCAAGCAAGATTGAAGAATGTCTCAAAAAGTACTCGATATCGCCTTCTGAAAGAAGTGGCAGAGTCCGTGACAAAGCCTCTCTTAAAGCAACATCACATACAAAACCGATTGAAATGGGCAGAGAGCAACATAGAAAACGGATTTTTCCAAATTTTTTTGTCGGGATGAAGTGCGTAACATCTTTATCAGCGTTTAGGCGCCAACAAGGTGATTGTGGGATAACGATTTGGGTCGGGATTATCGGAGATACTTTAGTTGGTCCATGGAGAGTCCCAGAAGGCGCAAAAAATGACAGCACGTGCTTACATAGCTTTTCTGAAGGAGCACTTTGAACCAGGGCTGAAGAAGCAAAGATTGACGTTAAAAAACGCCATTATATTTATGCAGGACAATCCTCCCTCGCATGCAGCAAACAAAAGCAAAGAGTATTTGCAACAATTGGGCTTCTGTGAGCTACAGGATATGGAGTGGTGTGCGAATTTGAACCCGATTGAGAACTTTTCGAGTATCATGGAAAGACTCCTCTATGCAAGTGTACGCCAATTTAAGAGCAAAGATGAGTTGTGGGACGCTCTTCCAGAAATATCGCGAGGAATAACTGTTGACGAAATCACAAATTTTACTAATTCTGTGGACCAATGTCTTTTACAAGTCATTCATAAAAAGGATCGCATATTCCCTGCTAATTGTATAAACGTAGAAATTTCTTTGTAGTTATTGTGTTCTAAACATTTTTCCTAGTTTATTTAATGTTTGAAAATTATTTCACTAAACAAGTTGTGGGCATATTCTCTGTTTTCTTTACATCGTAAATAACTTGAAGCACTAAAATCAACAGATGTCCCTATCTTCTGTCATAATTTCGCTTTAAATACTTTTATTTCTGAATGAATATATTGCAAGCACTTTCTCAAAGTTTCTTAATTTTTTTTCACCTATTCCTTTAATATTAAAAAATGAAAGTAAATTCCTTAATAATTTGATACGGAATGTATTAGTTTGGTGCAAAGTTCATGTCGTTTTTAATGTTCAACTATATATATATAGAAAGGACATTATTTTTGCACAAAGCTGATATATATATATATATATGTATATATATACATATATATATGTATGCAATGTTAATATACAATATTATATAGAGAGATAGATAGATAGATAGATAGATAGAGGAATAAAAATATAAATACAATTTTAAAATGATGCCGATTTATTTCGTAACTGGGAAATGATATTAATTTCTCTCCTTCCGAAACACTTCCATTTACTTGACCATATAAGGCAGTAATTGTTTTGGTTCAACATGATAATTGTTTAGATCTATCTATTAATATTTGACTATATGCTTTTTTTAAAACTTTTACCTCATCGCTAGCAGTTGTCAGTGTTTAAGAAATGTACACGACCAAACAAGCAAAAAAGAAGTCACCTCAATCTTGGGATCATTTTGTTGCAACCAGTTCATAAGTACCTCTAAAATAAAAGCAGTATAATGTTAAATCAGGGTACACAAAGGGAATTCTAACGTCTAGCAATTAAGGAAAAAAAAAACTTTCGCCGTGGGATTTTGCTAATTGTAGGGTTAATCGTGCATAATTATACCGAAGAAGCACCGCCGTATAAATACATATCGTTTTTGCTCTTTGAATAGAACATGTAAGTGCAATGATGTGATCGGAAATTAAGTGCAAAGATTGCTAATCTTACTAAGTTATTTAATATCTGAAAACGATCGACAACGCGTGAAAGAAAAGGAAAAAATTAGCTCGCCTGAAAAGAAAAAAAAATCAATCAGACTAGTTGATCAGTCGAAGCATGAAAATAAAGAAAAAATCAATCAATTAGTTCAGTGCATTTGAGGGTCGAAGTTTATAGATGTTTATGAAAGTTGATATATCAGCAGGAGCCGAGTTAATAACCAGGCCGCTAGAGTCACGTCTGTGTTGATCGCTAAGTGTTGGACTCTTAACTCTCTAAAACTAACTTCGATCCTCTCTAACTCTTTATTAGAATAAATTGCTTAACCTGTCAGATAAGATTCAGCGATTGAAAGTGCTTTCTTCACCTGTTATTTGAATTTTTTCCTGTGGATATAGCATCTTGCATAAATATATTCACTCACTGATTCATTTAGAGTCTCCAACCGAGAGATCATTATAGGATTCTGAGCTACTCATTAACTGCAATTATTTCTATCTTTCTTGCACTTGCACTTACTTTATCGAGTATATTCGAGGGTGCTATTATGATTACTGAAAATATATATTTCTGGAATGTGTATCAAGTGTCGCTCGGTTTAATCGTAACGTTTTATTCCTTAAAAAAAAACCAAGGGAATGAAAAACGGAAGGAATCTGCATGTGAGTATTATGTTCTTCTTTTCTTAACAATTCACTTCTTGTATGTGAAAACAATAATAGAGCTGAAATCGAAACCAAAATCTAAAGACGGTAATTCAAGAACGATAACATTAAGCCAGCTTGCCACGTTTTTAAAACGTGTTTTGAAACTTGCTTATTCTTTACATAATGTAAACTATTCGCGTATGCGCAGTCGTAAAACAGCAAACAAATAAAAATCCCATGACCCTCCACAAGTAATAAGTTTTCAATTTTGACCTGCAATCAGCTTTTATCTGTATTGAAACTAAAAAAATATGGTTTCCACTTGTCTGTTTACTCTGATACCAGAGTTCAAGTATTTGATGAGGGAAATGTGTGTGAAGGCTCCTCTCAACCTATATACTCATCGATACCCAAGATGGCCGACTTGTAACAACGTGGGGATCGGATTTCTTCTACCCAAATGAAAACACCAGATCTATAACGTACAAAAACACTTTTTGTTGGTTACATCGAATGGAAATAACATCTGACAAGTTGGTGAGGAAAAGGAGATTTTTATGAACACATAAAATCAGGAAAGTGTCATCCCATTAACGGAACGGCTGTAATAAAGAAATCCAAGATGCACTAAAATTATTAAAAGGAAAAAATGTATATCTTTTAATTTCAAAAAAGTTTTGTACTATATATATATATATATATATATATATACACACACTCATATATATATATATATATATATATATATATATATATATGATATCAAAGGGATGTAGTGTTTACCTGATATACACAATGGTAAACTTCAGACTAACATAAATAACAGTATCTATATATAGAAAATTTAATCACGACCGAATAAAAAAGCTCAATACGCAATAGAGAGTAGAGCTTATCATAAGAGAAAGAAAATTAAAACTGTAAGTTGAACTTTACAATTCAAATTTTTTGTTTGACTGAATACTCCAAAAAGCAATTCATAAAGCCCTTATTCCGCGGAGTTTCAAGAATACTATTCTTATTATTCTTCTCATCAGGGAACATAAAGAAATCAGCCAATTATATTTGTAGCAATACTCTAATTTGCTAATTAAGATATTAAGTAAAACCACAATTTATTGTAGGCATAAATTGCCAGAAAGACTAGCAATTATTGCTTCACAACATTTTCCTAATAAAAAGAAGACTTTATTTTATAATGACCATGACAACACGCCCATGTACAACCATCGTTCATCGCTAGCAAATGTGCATTGAGAATGGTAGTATGTAGAAAAAAGTTCTGGATCACAAAAGATCGTTCATTTTCGAACTTTTAGAGATTAAAAAGGAGGTTTTAATTTTAGAAAGACACAAGTCGATCGACACACCAGGAGGGATCCCCTTGATATCTTAAAACTTACTGAAGTTAAATAAAAAAATAAGATAACTTGAATGCCTACTAGACACTTTCCTCGAGTGTCTAAGATCTCTCTGCACAGGGGTTTGTCAGAAGAACCTGGCATGAGGACACTTTTTCCATAAAAGTAAACCCTGACCCAATATTCAAAATCACATAGTATTCGCTGCCCAAATAAGATCTCCTCACTATGGCTAACACACATTAGCTTTTATTTTGAATCTCTTGGCTTGGAATGGTTCACCTTCTCCAAGTGATGTTAGCTCAAGTAATAGCACGAAGCTGGATACTCCACCAGACTAGGTAAATTCTTGTCCTGGAATCCAGTAAGCCCAAGAGACCAAAAGGAATGATATACTGCAACGTATAAAAATGGTTAATTGGGGGAGAGGAAGTTTATGTTCTCAATTTCTTTACTAACTCAGTGTTTGAGAGATAAAGAACTTTAATGGAACATTCGATTATCTATGTATCTTATATAGATTTCAAGTGTCAGCTGTAGGTAGTGGAGCCCTTGATTTCTGAGAACTTCGAAACAAAAAACGAGAGAGAGAGAGAGAGAGAAAGAGAGAGACAATGAGAAAAGTGTTAAAAGAAAAATGGAAATGAAAAGAGATAATGAAAAAGGAAGAACGAAAGAGATTTTAAATAAACCAGAAGTGAAAAATGGAATAAAAAGACAAAAACTATGAAAACAGACAAACTAAAATAACACACACATACAATTAAAAAAAAAACTGACAAATATTACATTAAAAATTCAAAGAAAGAAAAAAGTGTAAGTAAAATATAAAATATACGCAAAACTAAAAAGATCTTCAGTTGAAATTCAATATTATCGGGAATGTGAAGAAAGTGTCGTGTATAACTACATGAAAAAATATTGAATATAACGATTCATTGAATAAAACGATAAAAAATAAAAGAGATTAAAGCATAAGCTAAACAACTGTCAAAAAATGGAAATTTTTAAAAATCAAACCAAGATGGTTAAAAAAAAAGTAAACGCAATGAAGAAAAAATCGAATTGTAAAATAAATCAGAGAAAATATTAAAATTTAGAAAAGACGAATTGTAAGAAATTAATTTAAAAAGTAAAAAATAAGAGAAACGTCCCTAAATAGTATAGTTAGAAAAATATAATAATAATAATAATAATAATGATAATAATAATAATGATAATAATAATAATAATAATAATAATAATAATAACAACAACAACAACAATAATAATTCTGATTTCGTTTATGAACGTCTCTCTGGAAAGGGATGGGATTCATTTCCAGAGAATTTCCCTTAATCCCGGCTTCAAACCAGGAGCTTCAAAGATCAAGGGTTTTCCGAAGGATGTTGGTGGTACCTATAATTGAAGAGGTTTGAAGGCTGCCTAAAACATCGAGGATCTGTAGTTTTTTCAATTGTCCTTCCAGACGACTTGATACTACTCCTACTGTTCGTCAGCACCATTATTCTCTAAATGTTCATAAATTTTCTCCGCAAATATTTCAGTCAACAACTTCCACATCAATGGCAGACATGTAATTGGTCTATAATTATTGGCATCTGTTCCTTTTTCAGGATCTTTCCTAATAAGTGTTGTTCTTCCCTTCACAAGCCAATCAGGGACATCTCCCGACTCTACAACCCTTTGCAGAGCAGCAGCTATAGGTGGATAAAGGCATGGAAACTGTTAAACCAGAAGCCCATCACTTCATCTGGACCAGGTGCCTCCCAGTTTGTCATCCTTCGTATGCCAGCCTTAACGTCATCGATGGTTATCTCACCGTTCTTCATTTGCTGCATTTCTGATAGCCTTTCTCTGACCTCTCTCATTATATCGCCCTTCTCATTATATCGCCCTTCGGCAGACTAAATCCAACTCCATAACTTCCTTGCATCTTTTGCATTTGGAGTGTTGTTATTTTCCGTCTGTTTACTACGATTTACTTCTTTATACAGCTGTGACTGATTGTTCCGGAAAAGGATGTTCTGCCGAAATGCAACACTTTTTCCAACAAAGTTCCTAATTTTTATACCACCAGTGTGAACCTTCTCTTTCAACATTGTTAGAACGTTCATCGTTCCCTTTTCCAGGAATCTATACCTCCTTTCAAGCTCATCCTTGGCGTTCTGTCCTAGTTTAACTCCTTTTCTTATTTTTTCGATTCTACTAATGTCTTTCCGCCACCGTTTAATACTTTCACAAGCCGCCTCTGCCAGTGTGGCCTTTTATCCTTCATTTATCCCTTTTTCTTCTCTAATAAGCCAAGACGATTCGCAATAACGTATGAGGCTGCATACAGAAGCCTGTTAAGTTCCGTAATCGATATGTTCTTTCTTATGATGTTGTGAATTACTCCTTGAATTATTTTTACCTCGTTTTTCACCTTCCGCCTATCACTACTCTTCATACTGGCAATCTCTATGATATCGTCTCTAAGAAGAACCTCTCTTAACTTCGTAAGTACTTCTTTTTCTACAGAAGTCAAAGTTCGAACTTCATCACCACTTCTCCATACATCTGCTCCTTTCACTGGCTCCATTTTCAACAACAACAACAACAATAATAATAATAATAATAATAATAATAATAATAATAATAATAATAATAATAATAACTACAAGGACCTGTGGAAATTCCACAGACGACTCATGATATGTAATATATTGATGTTGGAATTCTGTAGATGTTCAGTGTAAATGGAGATGGTCTGATATTATTGTAGCTTTTGTGTTAAAGCTGCAAAAGGATATATCTAAGCTAGCACGTACGCCCGGCAAAGCCCGGTCGAAAGTACGCTTAAATATGATATTTTAATTCTTGCATATTTCGTATATATTATGATTATAGAATTACTGTTCTATTGATTTTTATATTATAAAGTTCCAATTCCTAAAACAAATCAATATATCAATATGACTTGAGTGTATTAGCTTGAATCGAAACCGAAATAAAAAGTGATGAAAAAATATGCATATATATATATATATATATATATATATATATATGTATATATATATATATATATATATATATATATATATATATATATATAACTTGAGTTCCTTTAGCCATAATGGAAACCGAAACCAAAACTTGTGAAAAATTCTTGATAAATTATTTATAAAAAGAATAGATGATTTATGTGCCATCATCCATATATACACCGAAACCGAAACTTATGAAGAATTCTTGGTAAAACTATTTATGACAAGAAATAGAAGAACAATTAAACGACCCAGATGTATGCGTGACACACAAACGTACACACACGCTATCATGTTAATATATAAATAATAATAATAATAGTAGTAGTAGTAATAATAATAGTCACAGTAATAATAGTAGTAGTAGTAATAATAATAGTCATAATAATAATAGTAATAATAATAGTAATAATAATAATTATATTAATAATAATAATTATAATAAAGCAAGTATTGTAGTTGTGAATATAAATACCAATGAATTCCAAAATATTTACGTGACTCGTGTAACGACATCAACTCAAATTGAACTTCTTAGAATTTAATACGATATCATTGTACTTCAGAATTAGGTTCTGCTTGGCACATCAATCATTCTACGCCAGGTATTTTCCATATAGATTATTTTTTTAATATGTTTACTAGCTTTGGTGTAAAAGCACGCTCTTGAGTGAAAAATTAACCGTTGTAAAGCCTCACAGCACTGTGAAGTTAATGAACACAACAACGACAATAGCAACAATAACAACAACAAAAAATAAATTAATCAATAATAATAATAATAATAACAAAGCAAAGAAGTGCAAGCTGGTATGAGTGCAGACGAAAAAGAAAAAAGGAAGGTCAATTCGAAAAGGGAAATAAAGCTTTATAATGTACAATTATACCTACCATAATGGGAGCATTGGGGAGCATAACAAAACGAGTTGACAATTGGAATGGATCTATTGTAATGTTGGAGAGTCTTGCTGGGAACCGCCAAAATCTTGAGAAAATGCTGGAAGATCGACAAAAGAAGATGCTGATAGCCTATAGTCATTTGTTCTGATCCGCCTATCATTATAAAATAGGCAAATCATTACAAAATAGGCAATACCAGCACACATGAGCAAAAAGCGCGGGCCAGACAAACTGTTGCAGAGGCAAAACATGAAACGTTAAATGGAACCAAGAACATTGAAGCGGCATATCTGTAAGTTCTATAACCTCACGCTACTCCCCATTACCACATGACTACCCCTCCCCCAAAAATGAGAAAAACAGTCAAGTAGAAAAAAGGAGGAAGGAAAGACCAAGCAGAAAGCATTTACTAGACCTCCGCTGGAAAAGTGCGAGGAGAACTGGAACAATAGAGTGCTTATTGCTACTCAAATTCCAGTGAAACCAATCGTCGCTTCCAACGAGAAATGAATGGCAAGCAGCTGTTGCGATAATGCAAAATCATTTACAAATGCCATCGAAAGATGTGGAGAGTATTGGAAGTCTGGGGTGATCCGTTGTCACTCAGCTTCCAGAGAACACCACAGGCTGTTTTCAAGGGGAGATCTTTGATGATCTGTGTGAAGGCTCCTTGTGAGCCAATAATCATAGTCCCTCTAAAATGCACCGCCGGTATCAACTGACACGACACTAAATACTATAAAAGGGTCAAGGAGGATGGAAATATCTTTGAGAGAAATCATTAATCAGACATTAATCTTTAGCAATAGTGTGAAGATTGTTTATTTCCACCCTAATTTCAGTGATGACCTATAATAAAATTTAGAAAAATAATATAAAAAAAGGATTTGGAAGAAATTCATAAAAAACGAATTTAAAATAATTGAAACGAGTGTTGAATTAGAAAAGAAGAAAAAAATAATAATAATATTTAAAACAAGATTAAAAAAAGAACAAATAAAAAGAAACGAACTAAATGGAAAATTCCAAATCTAACCCATTCAAAAATAAATAAATAAATAATTAATAATAATAATAATAATAATAATAATAGTAATAATAATAATAATAATAATAATAATAATAATAATAATAATAATAATAATAATAATAATAATAATTGAATCGAAATCAATGGCGTGTAGTTCTGTGCGTCTAGAGGGTGAGTTACCATGTCTCGTTCGCAACTCTGCGCATGCTTAAAATACGGTTTTTGATTTCTACATTCAGACAACGAATTAGATGACACTATTTGGCGGCAGAAGACTTAGTCTCAAACAATTTTTTTAAATTGTATTTCTTTTTATTAATATTTAATCATTTTGAATTCTTGAATTTTTAACTAACTTCACCGAGTGTTTTGGCGAGATATTACAGGGAATTATTTTTCTTGGGTCTTTTTCTTTCGTTTATTTTATTAAATTCAATTAAAGGAAGAAATCCTCCGCTGTTAATGTTTTTTTTTTATTTTTCTTACACGTGATGGAACGGCCATTTTTATCAAACCTCTTCCATCTGCACTTGCGTTAATCAGCGAGAATTGTTCCATTCTAAATTCATATGTCTGTGGATACTATAAAAGCTAAATAGAATAAAAAAATAAAACAGTACATGTATATATCTATATCTGTATATTAAAATTGATTGATTCGAACGCCAATTTTTACGTAAACTTCTCTCTCTTCACCTACAATCTCCTTTAGCATATCTCTATCTATCTCTGTCCTTTTCTGCCTTTCTCTCTTTCTTTCTCCCTCTGTCTGGCTATCTGTGTGTGCTTGTGTGTGGGTATATATATATATATATATATATATATATTATCACACACATATATATATATTATCATATATATATATATATATATACACACACATATATATTATTAATCCGTAATACTGTTTGTTTGTTTGTTTGTTCGTTCACAATAATGTCACAGCATATATAACATATATATTATGACGTCGTCTATGGCGTCATAGCAGATTATGTCACCCATTACGCCATAACAGATGACAGCCTGTTTGACGTCACTCATAACTTCATGCATGAGAAAACAACATGCCAATAGATACCCTGCTTAAATAACTGGAAGATGCTGAATAATATCTACTGATTCCATGCTCGAACAATATGGCAAAAAATTCAATATAAATTTCAAACACAATAAACATATGTTTATTTTGTAATAATGGGTTGTTTTAGATTCAAACGTATTTAATACATATTTATTTTATTCAAACTCAACCAGCGTTTCTATCTATCAAGGAACACAAACCGAAACGTAGTAGATTTCATTTTCCAAGTAAATCAAAGAACGGAGGTTAAACTTCTAGAAAAAAACAAACAAATTAAACATATGGCATTAGCAACTAGCAGAAAGTTAGAAACATTACGAAAATGAATTCTTGCGATTGTTTTGAAATACTTATGTGAGGAATGAATTCTTAAAATTGTTTAACAATTCTTTATGTGAATAAAATATCGTTCAAATAGTTCTAACAATTCTTTATATGAAAATGAATTGTTAAACTGGTTCGACTTTTTCATATGACAATAAATATTTGAAAAGGTTCTTAAAAATTCTTTATATGAACATGAATTGTTGAAATGGTTTTAAAAATTATTTTAGATAACAATGAATTGTTGAAATAATTCTAAAAATTCTTTTATATAAAAATGAATTGTTGAAATTGTTCCAAAAGTTCTTCATATAAAAATGGATTGTTGAAATGACTCTAAAAATTCTTTATATGAAAATGAACTATCGAAACGGTTCTAAAAATTCTTATATAAAAATAAATAGTTGAAATTGTACTAAAACCTATTTCTATGAAAGTGTTTTGTTTAAATGATCCTAAAAATTCTTTATATGAAATTAATTATTGAAATAGTTCTAAAAAACATTTATATGAAAAAGAATTGGTGACGTCTTTCTAAAAATTATTTTATATAAAAATGAATTGTTGAAATGGTTCAAAATATCCTTTATATAAAAATGAATTGTTCCAATGCCTCTATAAGTTCGTTATATTAAAATGAATTATTGAAATGGTTTAAAATTCTGTATATAGAAATGAATAGTTAGAATGGTTATAAAATTATTTGTATGAAAATGAATAGCTGAACTCGTTCTAAAAAATATTTTATATGAAAATGAATTGTTGCAATAGTTCTAAAAATTATTTATATAAAAATGAATTGTTGAAATAATTCTAAAAATTATTTATATAAAAATGAATTGTTTAAATGGTGCTAAAAATTCTTCATATGAAAATGAATAATTGAAATGGTTCTGACAACTTTTTCTATGAGATTGAATTGTTGCAATAAGCCTACAAATTCTTTATATACAATGAATTTTTGAAATGGTTCTAAAAATTATTTTATATAAAAATGAATTATTGAAATGGTTAAATAAATTGTTTATATAAAAATGAATTGTTGAAATGGTTCTAAAATTTCTTTTTATAAAAATGAATTATTGAAATGGTTCTAAAATTCTGTATAGAGAAATGAATAGTTGAAATAGTTCTAAAAATTAATTGATATGAGAATGAATTGTTGCAATTGTTCTAAAAATTAATTATATAAAAACGAATATTGAAATTGTTCTCAAAATGATTTTATATGAAAATGAATGTTAAAATTGTTCTAAATCTTATTTTATATGAAAATGACTTGTTGCAATGGTTCTAAAAATTATTATATAAAAATGAATTGTTGCAATGGTTCTAAAAATTATTATATAAAAATGAATGTTGAAATTATTCTAAAAATTATTTTATATAAAAATGAATTGCTGAAATGGGTCTAAAATTCTTTATATGAAAATGACTTGTTGAAATGGTTTAAAAAAATTTTTTTATAAAAAAAAATTGCTGAAATAGTTCTAAAAATTCTTTATATGAACATTTGTTGAAATGGTTTTAAAATTATTTTATATAAAAAGAATTGTTGAAATTATTCTTAAAATGATTTTATATAAAAATGAATTGTTGAAATAATTCTAAATGATTTTATATAAAAATGAATTGTTGAAATGTTTCTAAAAATTATTTCATATGAAAATGTATTGTTCAAACGGTTCTAAGATTCGTTATATAAAACTGAAATGTTAAAATGGTTCTAAAATTCTTATTTAAAATTAATTATTGAACTAGTTCTAATAATTCGTTATATAAAAATGAATTATTAATCGTACAAATGGTTCTAAAATTATTTATATATAAATGAATTGCAAAGATGGTTCTTAATATTTCTTTATATGAAAATAAATTGTTGAAATAATTCTTAATTTTATTAATATGAAAAGGTTCTAAAAATCTGTTGTATAAAATTATTCTTAAAATTTTATTATATGAAAAGGAATAACTGAAACATTTATTACATTTCTTTCTATGAAAACAACTCCAAACAATACATGCGCCCACTTGATATAAAGAGGCACATAATATCAATTTAAAGTCAAAAACACGCTAATTAAATTGTAAATGGATAGATTCCGATCCAAAATAGCAATTTACTTCCCTTTTTCAGAATATTGCTCATGGAATCTGAGGACTAAAATAACAAAATCAGAGAATTGAGAGTTACCAGGTTGCCAAAGATAAACCAGGTATACTATTTACTCTCTTCAAAATGTATAGCTGACAAAAAGAATAGGGTGAATTGGTAACAATAGTAAGATTAACTATAAAAATCACTGCACTTATGTAGCCGGCTGAAATTTTTTCGAAACCCTTGAGCACGGAAACCAATTTACATGGTCAAACGCCACTCATTAATCACAAGTGTTAGGTTATGCTTTAGTGATAGATTATAAATTTTGTGTACCCCGTGTGGTTGCCATCATCAGCGTCGTCATTGTAAAAGTAATCTGCTCATATGCCGCACGCGGTGTAATCGTTTCTGCTGACACAATCATTACAATTATAGTGATTCAATGTTTTATCCTCACTTATTGGTATAAAACTAAAAAATCAAGACTTGCTTTAGTTTATGAAAAAGTTGGTCAAATAAAGAGAAACACAGACTTCAGAAGCGCGTGTTTAATTATGGAAAGCCCATTTAAATATTAATATATCACCTAATTTTCGTATCCTTATTTAAGAACAAAGTCATAAGAAGTTTCACAAAAAACTGGTAGCCATTTAAAACATTCGTTGAGTTCCTAAATTAGATTTCACTATTTCTTTATTTCACATAATTATTTTTTTAAATAATTTTTTCCTATATTTATAATATGGGCACACCAACCTTGCATTTAAGTTACGGTTAATTTTAATTTCGTATTTACTCATTAGTGGCAAGTAATGTTTACAAATTATTAATTGTTTTAATACTTAGATGTAAGACCATTTTAGGTTTAATGTTTAATTGAATATGAAAATAAGAAAAAGACTGCATTATATATATTAGTCCTTATACAACATTGCGAGTAAAGGATTCTAATGTATTTATCATTATTTAATGTTTTAAAATTCATTATCATTCTATTTAAATATGTTTCCATATCTTTACAAAAAAAACAATTACGAAGGGAGATAATCCAATTATGTTTTTAATTGCTAATAGTTAATTCTGTTGGAAAAGAGGGCAATATTATTTCCCATAACATCTAAAGGAGATAAGTCAGCCCCTTTGATGTTTTAGGTGTAATGATTACTAGAAAGCGTCTGTGATTTAGTAATTAATTTAATCAAACAGATCCAGAAAGTGCTACGATAGCTTATTTAACAAATAAAAGATATACATTATGTTTTTAATCTTAAAGCATTGTTTTTAATATAGTTAACTTTCTACATGTTACCCTTAACTTAAACGATAATACATATGAAACATATCACAAACCTAACCAGAAAATATTCTACATAGATTACCGATTGAATCAACCGAAATGCATGAAGAAAGCGTTGATCCCCAACATTTCTAAAATAGTTAATGAACTTTCTAAGAATGAGAGTCTTTTCGATAAAAATAAGGAATATTACAATGATGCCCTTATGAGATCGGAATACAACGGAAAAAGTTAGTATAATAGAACCAATAATAGTAAGAACAACACACCTAACTGCACAACCTCGTATAACATGGCAATGAGAGCTAGAAAAAACCCTAAGATCAATAAGGGAAACGTTGAAAGTGATCAAAAGAATAGAAACGGTGGGGGTAATAATAACAGCAGAACAGGTAAAGATGAGGGTAGTACCATTAAGAAGAGAAATAGACGCAAGAGACAGGTTTGGTTCAATCCACAATTCAGCGAGCATATCAAAAATAATATACCTAGCGAATTCTATAGAATAATAGATAAAAAAAATTCTCCCGCGGAATAAATTAAGTGCAATAATAAATAGGAACACTGTAAAGTTATCTTTCTCAACGTCTAGCTAAGTAACTAACACTATAATCATCTCCAACAATAGAAAAATAAGCAAAATAAGGAATAATAACGAATTATCATCAAATGAAAGTATCTTAGACAGTAAATGTAATTGCAGACTACCTGGAAATTGTCCGTTGGATGAGAAATGTCTAACCTCGGAAATAGTGTATAAATGCGAGATAAAAACCAACAATAATAAGAAGATATATCTTGGGGGCCACGGGACGTGTGTAAGGATAGATATAGAAACAACGTAGTATCCTTTAAAAAGGAACCAGAGATGGAAACTAACAGAGATGGCGTTAACTCCAGCAGAGGGGGGAGGGTACAAGAATCAGCATTAAAAATAAAAACAAAAAGAGGACTACAACTGCATTACGTAATTGGGTTTACTTACTAGAAATAATGAAGATTTTGAATTTAAATGGTCAGTAGTAGGCAGGGGGAGGAAGTATAGCCCTGGGAAATCAAATCGGCGCAATCTATGTTCATTGTAAGCCTTTTACATAGTGACTTCTAAAGAGGATTTTTTTAATAAACGTAATCGCTTCGAATCGCTGTAGTTGATGTACGTGCCATATTTTAACTTTTAAAATCATTTCTATATAATCCAGTATTATCTCCTATATACTATTTTGATTGCAGAACTTCCCCTCTGGACCAAAGTATCGTAGGTTTGCAATAACAGATGCCACATGCTAATTCATAACGTCTACGCTATTTGCCCTATCTTATGTAATTTTAGAACTAAAATGTAGTTGTTATAATAAAATGCTACATTTCATGCGAAGAAAAAGACCATCATAATAATGACATCTATAGAGGATGTAGTCTTTTTTTTTCTTTATGAATATATATTTCCTCCTACTGCTACTAGTTGACACCGAGACCTATTCTACATTGAACTACGCTACTTAATTTGCACCAGTCGTAACGGGTTATTAGCTAAATTAACATAATATTATCTTTCCATTACCCGTTTAAAAAAATAATAAAATCTGCTCCTATCTGATTGACAAAAAAATAATAAAATCTGCTCCTATCTGATTGACAAGCCAATTCTATTATTCCAAAATCCACAGCTTTATACATATACAAACGCACGGGTACCATTGTTTATTTTTCGATTTTTGAACGTCTTTTCAACGCTTAAACGATACTTTTTTATGTTTTGTTTTCGTTTCTTTTGTTTTTTTTACGTTTATTATAATATTTTTCACTATTTTATTGAAAAAAATTACTAATTCTGGGAACGATTTTACTTATATATTTTTCTATGCGTAGCTACGCTTCAATCATGTTACCTATAATTGTTACATGATAAGGGGTGTTCCCTTTTCCTGTAAGTATAAAAATAGAGAGATTTAGTTAAAATGAAAATAAAATGAGAGAACACGGGAATCGAATCCTGGATTTAAGTTTTAAAGAACACTAGGTTTAAATGGAATGTCCAGTAAATTGTTAATACTGATGAAATAAATAATAAATAAACTATTCATTATTAGAAAGAATGTGGATAATAAAATATGGGTTAAATGAATTAGATATGTAGGTTGAATTCCTTTGTGAAAACAGCAAAGGAAATAAATAGGAAAAAAAGATTGTCCGGAAACGTGCAGGTCGCGAATGTTGATGGCACGTGAATTGTGGTCACGTTGGCCGGACATAAATGGATTCATCAATATAGGAAGTGAGAGTTACTGAGTTAGTGCGAAGACAAAAGGAGAGTGAGAAACTCAGAGAGAGTTTGGAATTCGAACGTCTAGAAGCGAGACGGTCACTTTGAAACTTAATATGTGAAGCTTTGAATTCTTGATGATGAAAACCACGGCCGGTCGTAAGAATAAATAAAACCATCAGGTGTTTTTGTAAACGTCGTCTTTGTATTGTGATTCTAGCAAAGGGTAAACTGAATTGTTATTATATGTCTATATATCTGTGTTATAAAATGTCATGACATACACATCTCATATCTACAATGTGAACTCTACATCGCATATCTACACTAAGACTGTCTGAACACTATCTCTTCACTTTAAGAGTTCCTTCTTCAACACATCTAAGTAATGAACATTTAATATAAATATGAATCTTCATAACACGAACAATCTCTCTTACAACAACATCTCTCTCTCTCTAAGATACAACATCACTTGCAATAAGACAAAATCTCACTGACTCTCTAAAACTATCTTAATAAAACTCTCTCAATGAAACCCCTATATAATATATACATATTTTGGTGCGCGTGAGCCAGTTTGCATCAGAAATGCAAAACCGAACCTGGGGTATATATAATAAATACAATTTGGAGCCGTAGCGACCAGACCACCTAGCAAGGGTGAGTTTACAAAAAAAAAAGAAAAAACTTCGGAACCACGGAATAAAAAAAATAGAAACACAACGTTTTAAAAGGGTCCAACATAATTTAAAAATAAATAAATAAATAATACCACGGAAAAAAAACATCACACGATCACAGAAATGCGAACAAAAAGAAAAAAAATTTGAACACACACGCACACAGAAAACTAAAGTTTACTAGAAAATATTAAAAAAGAAAAAAAAGGCCGATATGTCGTAATGAATGATAAAAGAGATACGGTCATTTAAAAAAAAACTACTCACGAATATTTCATTCATAAATAAAATAACAACAAATAGAAATAGGACAGTGTGTCATTCCTTAAATTGTGTGTTAATGTCTGAATTGTTTAGAAAAGCTGTCAATCATAATAAATAACAATTTAGTGTAAAAAGTCGAAAGTACATTTGAAATTGTCGAGTATTAAAAGAAAGAATGAATAAATAAAATAAAATAAAATAAAATACACTATAGAAAAAGGAAATATGAGAAATGGAATCAAATTTATGCACTGTGTATAATTTTCGGCTTTTTAGTATGTTTTAATTGTTCTGGTCTTTGAAAAAGGGACAAATGTTTGTTTTGTGTCAACGGACTTTTGAAATGTATAATGTAACGAATTTTTATTATTTTGTTCACTTATATGTATTTTGTTGCAAAATGTTTAAATGTATAAAGGTATTTACTTTTGAAAATGTGTTTTAAACAATATTGTAAATTTATACTTAATGTAAATGTTATTGATTTTCACAGCAAGAATAGAAAGTTATCAGTAAATATACATTAGATTAAAACAGTCTAGGAGAAAATAAAACTAGTTAAGACGTATGGTTGGCTTATAGATTCAGTTAGAATTTTAGAAAGGGGACAAGAATTAAAATTACGTAAACGGGTATTTAGAGAGTTTTTAGATGTGATAAGCCGAAAGAAAGATGTTTTTTTATTAGCATTTGTTTGTTTTTTTTTAGAGATCCTATAATTTTTTTCCAAGAAAAGTGACTTGGTAGGGATTGATAAGCAAAAGATGAATCCCTATTATAAGAATTTGGGAACCTGGTTAATTAAGTGCTTAAAATAAGCTGGTTGCACGTAACGACTCCAAGCAAGTGGTAAGACTTGGCTTAAGTAATAAACAGGCGTTGGAAAGAATACGATAATGCTTAAGGGGACCAGTAAACCAATGATAGGTAGTCCTGAGGCAATTACATATAGCTTAATGAAGTAAGAGACAGGCAAAAATATGCTGTAGATTACGTAAGAAAGATATAAGCTTGCATTTTTTAGAGACTCATGAATGTGGGATATATCTGTTGGATCATGGATAGGAGAAGTTCAAGAATCCAAGCAAGGAAATCCGAGTGAATCCGTATGAATCCGTCAATCTGTTATAACCTTCGCAACCAATCATGTTACTTATAATGTCAATCTCTCATAACCATCACAATCAATCATGTTACTTATAATGTCAATCTGTTACAACCCTCACGATCAATCATGTTACTTATAATGTACATTGTTTTATAACCCTCACAATCAATCATGTTACTTATAATGTCAATCTCTTATAACCATCACAATCAATCATGTTACTAATAATGTCAATCTCTTATAACCCTCACAATCAATCATGCTGCTAATAATGTCAATCACTGATAACCCTAACAATCAATCGTGTTACTTATAATATCAATCTCTTATAACACTCACAATCAATCATATTCCTTATAATGTCAATCTCTTATAACCCTTACAATCAATCGTGTTACTAATAATGTCAATCTGTTATAACCCTCACAATCAATCGTGTTACTTATAATATCAATCTGTTATAGCCCTCACAATCAATCATGTTACGAATAATATCAATCTCTTATAACCATCACAATCAATCATGTTACTAATAATATCAATCTGTTATAACCCTCACAGTCAAACCTGTTACTAATAATATCAATCTGTTATAACCATCACAATCCATCATGTTACTTATAATATCAATCTGTTATAACCCTCACAATCAATCATGTTACTAATAATATCAATCTGTTATAATCTTCACAATTAATCGTGTTACTTATAATATCAATCTCTTATAACCCTCACAATCAATCATGTTACTTATAATATCAATCCGTTATAACCATCACAATCAATCATGTTACTAATAATGTCAATCTCTTATAACCATCACAATCAATCATGTTACTTATAATATCAATCTCTTATAAACCTCACAATCAATGATGTTACTTATAATATGAATCTCTTATAACCATCACAATCAAACATGTTACTTATATTATCAATCTGTTATAACCTTCACAATCAATGATGTTACTTATAATATCAATCTCTTATAGCCCTCACAATCATTCGTGTTACTAATAGTATCCATCTGTTATAACCCTCACAATCAATCATGTTACTTATAATGTCAATCTCTTATATCCATCACAATCAATCGTGTTACTTATAATATCAATCTGTTATAAACCTTACAATCAATTATTTTACTTATAATATAAATCTTTTATAGCCCTCACAATCAATCATGTTACTTATAATATCAATCTCTTATAACCCTCACAATCAATCATGTTATTTATAATATCAATCTCTTATAACACTCACAATCAATTATGTTACTAATAAGATCAATCTGTTATAACCCTCACAATCAATCATGTTACTAATAATATCAATCTATTATAACCATCACAATCAATCATGTTCGTTATAATGTCAATCTCTTATAACCCTCACAATCAATCGTCTTACTTTAAGGGCAAATATCTTATAACCCTCACAATCAATCGTGTTACTTATAATGTCAATCTGTTATAACCCTCACAATCAATCGTGTTACTTATAATGCCAATCTCTTATAACCCTCACAAGCAATCGTGTTACTTTTAGTGTAAATCTCTTATAACCCTCACAATCAATCGTCTTACTTATAATGTCAATCTTTTATAACCCTCACAATCAATCATGTTACTTATAATGTCAATCTCTTATAACCCTCACAATTAATCGTGTTACTTATAATGTCAATCTCTTATAACCCTCACAATCAATCGTGTTACTTATAATGTCAATCTTTTATAACCCTCACAATCAATCGTGTTACTTATAATGTCAATCTCTTATAACCCTCACAATTAATCGCGTTACTTATAATGTCAATCTTTTATAACCCTCACAATCAATCATGTTACTTATAATGTTAATCTCTTATAACCCTCACAATCAATCGTCTTACTTTTAGTGCAAATATCTTATAACCCTCACAATCAATCGTGTTACTTATAATGTCAATCTGTTATAACCCTCACAATCAATCGTGTAACTTATAATGTCAATCTCTTATAACCCTCACAATCAATCGTGTTACTTTTAGTGTAAATATCTTATAACTCTCACAATCAATCGTGTTACTTATAATGTCAATCTTTTATAACCCTCACAATCAATCGTGTTACTTATAATGTCAATCTGTTATAACCCTCACAATCAATCGTGTTACTTATAATGTCAATCTCTTATAACCCTCACAATCAATCGTGTAACTTATAATGTCAATCTCTTATAACCATCACAATCAATCATACTACTTCTAATGATAATCTCTGATAACCCTCACAATCAATCATGTTACTTATAATGTCAATCTGTTATAATCCTCACAATCAATCGTGTTACTTATAATGTCAATCTGTTATACCCCTCACAATCGATCGTGTTACTTATTATGTCAATCTGTTATACCCCTCACGATCAATCGTGTTACTTATAATGTCAATCTCTTATAAACCTAACAATCAATCGTGCTACTTATTATGTCAATCTTTTATAGCACTCACAATCAATCATGTTACTAATAATGTCAATCTCTTATAACCCTCACCATCAATCATGTTACTTATAATGTCAATCTCTTATGACCCTCACAATCAATCGTGTTACTTCTAATGCCAATCTTTTATAACTCTCACAATCAATCATGTTCCTTATAATGTCAATCTCTTATAATCCTCACAATCAATCGTGTTACTTTTAGTGTCAATCTCTTATAACCCTCACAATCAATCATCTTACTTATAATGGCAATCTCTTATAATCCATGCTTGATTTTGTTTAGTGTTAGTTTGTTAAGAGACAAACAAATGATATGATGTTTTTATCGTTATGCAAAATACATTAAATAATTGGAAAGTCTGAAATAAAACCACAAACTTTGTCATATTTATTATTTTGTTCAGCATTTCTTTACTTGTCTAAATTTACGATATTCGAGGCAGACACATTGCTTTGAAAATTGAACCTATCTAAAACCTACTCATTAGCTTTTTATGGTCAAATTTGCCCCTTTTACGCTCTTTAAACAGGATTCCAGTAATATACGAAAAATGACAAATTTGCCATTAAAAAAGGCCAATTTCTCAAACCTTAGAAATGCAAAATTTATAAAATAATACAGCAACCTCGAATGGCGTATATTTACACTTATAAAATGATGAAAAAATTACAAGGAATTTTTTTCTAGTTTTATATCAACTTTTGGCTCTAATAATGTGTTTTATATAGAAATTAATAGTTTTTATACTTTTTATTTCTGCCAAATGTTACATGCCGTTAAACTTAAAATTTACCCTAAATTACATTGCCTACAGAAACATTTATTGCATATTTGTTTTCGATTTACTTCTCTTTTCCGGACTAATTACCTATACTTCCGTGTTATTTACTTTAATTTAGGTATATTTTTACCTCATCTAAACCTACTCAGTTTCCTTAAACACGACTATACTGAATAAGATAATATCTTTCATCTTTAGCGGGGACAAATAGTGTTTGAAATATAAAGACATGCATTTTTCACTGTAATTCAGTTGCCGCCAGATTTATACGTGGTGCGATAAATAAATCTACTTTTCTCCACCTTATATTGCTACCTCCCCCAAATTTTTTGTGGGTTTATAATTTTTGCAGCTGAGCATGCTGACAAGAAATATCAAGGTTCTTCATAAAATGTAGTGTCTCTTCCGAAAGCCATACTTGCCATTGCGAGCCTGAGGGTATCTATTCAGAAATCCGTTCTTAACATTAGGACATTGGGGTTGGCCGCTAACAACAACTGTAATTTAATTTTTTTTTTACGAAGGGGGGCATTCTTCCACCGGCAAAGCTAGTTAACGGGCCCTACTAGTATAATATTAAATACAAAATCTTCATTTATCAAACTGTTATATTTTAGCGTATGTACGGCATAATCACGTTGACACACCGTTTTCTGTCAGATCACCGAAGTTAAGCAACGTGGAGCCTGGCTAAAACCAGATGGATGACCATTTGGGAATTCTAAGCGTTGTATGGGCTTTCTGCTTATCTTGGCATTGTTTTCAGTCGTTTTGAACTTCCACTTGCCATTAGAATTCAGCAATGTCGAATATGGAGAGGTGTGGTTGTGAAGTGCGCAACACTTGCCACAACAATTTCACGCGTGGGCACCCTCAGTGTGGGTATCCATAGTTTGTCAAGACTGAAAGAAGCCTTTCTAAATATTTTAGCGTATGTTATGTCCGGGCAACGACGGATGGTCTGCTAGTATATATATATATATATATATATGTATGTATATGTATATATATATATATATATATATATATATATATATATTGTTCGAAGTATATATAGGCAAATTGTATTTTTTAAGAATGACTGGATTAAGTTCAAGAGCGGTTCTATTATCAGCTGTTCACTAGCTTTACTTTGTCTGATCCGCGTAGCTTAGCAGAAAGATAATATTCTTGCTATATTGTGTAACAGGTGATGGGGCGTAATTTTCGGAAGGCAGATGAACGTACTTAATGTGATAATTTACCAGACGACAGACATCGTATGAGGTCAAACTGACACTATGCTCCAACGTGCTTTCAGAATTAGAGATTGGTATAAAGTTTATAAAATACAAAATCCGTAATTATTCGTAGTTGTGTATATTCTGAAGCAACGGCCTTCTTTAAAAAATTAATTATAAATATATGCCTGAGTGTCCGGCGTTGCCTAGATGTTTGTAGGTGTAAGTTGATAAAAAAATGTGGTAGTAGGCAGGCAGGCTCGAACCCTTACTGCGAAGGAGAAAAACGTTACCCCCTCAAACAAACGTGACGGATATTTAAATAAAGGCAAGCCAATAGACAAAATGGGATGACTTTCGGAAATATCGACAAAAAAGAGACCCCTCCCTATAGAAAGTGCCCAATTGAGGGTTAAGGAATTTATATTTTGTGCCAATTTTTCGATATTTATCGTCCGAGGGATCGAGCTACAAAATAATATCGATCGCGTGAAAACCTGTTGCTTCTGTCGAAAGTTTTAGGCAGACATACCAACATATATATATATACTTATATATATATATATATAAATATATATATATATATATATATATATATATATATATATACATACATAGATTGAGAGAACACATTAGTAGATCATTAGAGACCGTTTCTCAGAAGAAATAAAAGAAACTGACAGAGACAGACAGGCAGACAGACAGGCAGGCAGAAAAAGGTCACTTATATGTATATCTAATAGCAGGTCGCCCGTAATACATGCTTAAATATACTACTTCAATTCATGACGATTACGTAATATAATAGAGATAATTCTCTATCGATTATTATGTTAATATTATCAATTAATATCTTATTTGTGATTAAAATTTAAACTATACATACATGATTTGCATTCAGCAAGCATCGAAACCAAAATATTTGTGCCTCATTTTTTAACCTTTGAACCACGCTCATGCGTTCATATATATATATATATATATATATATATATATATATATATATATATATATATATATATATATAATAGGATAAAAATAATATGAAATGAAGTCACAAAACTATATATTGGTAGATATAGAACGGATCATTTATTGGATAATAGAATACAAGCAAAATTTGGGCGATAGAAGGGACTCTTTATGCCAGGGCATTTCGAAGCCTAACGCTTCTCATCAGAAAGTAGAGAAGGTGCTAGGTAGCATGGGGAAGATGCGTGTCTAGCCTAGTGTTCATTAGGGCCGAAAAAAGATTAAGAGGAATTATAGATTTTTGGGGGAATCTTTATGTAATTCTAAATAAATAAGGAGAAGCTTGTTATATATAATATAGTATACAAGATTGTACATTGTCTTTAACATAGTGTTGAGATTAAGGGGTATATGTATTAGGGTTAAATTGGGTGTATATAGTTGCTGCGTGGTAATTTATTTTAACGGTTAATATATATATATATATATATATATATATATATATATATATATATATATATATATATATATATATATATATATATATATATATATATATATATATATATATATATATATATATATATATATATATATATATATATATATATATATATATATATATATATATATATATATATATATATATATATATATATATATATATATATATATATATATATATATATATATATATATATATATATATATATATATATATATATATATATATATATATATATATATATATATATATATATATATATATATATATATATATATATATATATATATATATATATATATATATATATATATATATATATATATATATATATATATATATATATATATATATATATATATATATATATATATATATATATATATATATATATATATATATATATATATATATATACCGGCAAGTAGAGGTTTAGGCTTCTTATCACGAGGTGCCGATTTCGAATCTCGCTAGATTCAGCCACTGATGAGTCGTGGACGACGAAACATGTTTCAGTGGATAATCATATTTTAATATATATATATATATATACACACACATATATATAATATATATATTTAAATATATATTCATATATGTATGCAAATATACATATATGTATATACATATATATAAATGTATATATATATATATATATATATATATAGAGAGAGAGAGAGAGAGAG
This sequence comes from Euprymna scolopes, assembly GCF_053919585.1. Taxonomy (NCBI): domain Eukaryota; kingdom Metazoa; phylum Mollusca; class Cephalopoda; order Sepiida; family Sepiolidae; genus Euprymna; species Euprymna scolopes. The sequence continues at coordinate 75,506,583 of NC_136509.1, forward strand.
AGGGGAATAAAGAGATAGAGGGAGTGAGAGACATGTGAAAAGGAGAATTGGTATTCCTCTTCTCATGATTTGAATACAAGCTAATATATTAATCTTGTTTTTATTGTTCTTTTCTAAAAACCAGTCGGTAGGCTGGGCAGCATAAACGATATTGCATTGTTTCGCTATATTTTTCTTTAATTACGGTACCGATCGATTCGTTTGCGTGCTAGATAATCCATTATTAAATGCATTATCGCTTCTCTAGTGTTCGTGTTGTAATTCTTTGCCGCGCGTATTTATGAAACTCTATCCGCAACTGCGGCAATTGTTTGCTGTTTAAGGTAAGGTAAACGTTTATTTTATAGAGTTTTGCCTTCTTGTTTTTACAGTAAGGAAGCTGAGTGATAATCTATTAAACGTTGTTTATTTGTTTTATTATTCTTATTGTCATCGCTTTTGCATTCGGAACAACGTTTGCAGGAAAGTGACAGTGGCCCAATAGTTAACGACCCGGGCTGATACCTGGGTGTGTCAGATTCGACCACAGTTCGTTCAACACTATAGCTTAAGTATGTTGGCCACCTTCCGTAATATCTGATATCCTGCTTGAACGAATTCTTTATTATAGAAATATATCTGAGAAACCACTGCCAACAAAAATTATCATCAAGATGCTCAACAACAATAACTATTAAGTCTACCACAAGAGAATATTCTATTCATTATTTTGACTCTCGAATATATATCAGTTAATATCTTATGTTTTTAGATAGAGTAATGTGGTTCTCGATTGAGTAACTGTGTCTAACTGTGTCGGATATACACTGGAGAGTCAAAACAATAAGAATATTCTCTTGTCATAGCCCTAATAATGATCTACGTTTGCAATAGCATAAACAATTTTAATGAGTAGAAATTATCACCCGTGGTGGGAGGCATACAGTCGAGTTTGCTAAGTACAGAGGCTTTGAAATAAACGAGATGAATCTGCGAAAATTAGTTGCTGTTCAAGTTAAAATAAACTTTTATTTTAGCGTTTTTTTATTCACCCATTTTTACAGAAAGAAAGGTAAGATCATTTAATTATTGGCTGCGTATTATTATAATTAGTTTTATTCTTATTTGTTATGCAGTCGCGTGCATACTGGAAATAGCTTTATAATTGCAATATCAGAGTCGATTGCCCCGCCGTAAGGAGCATAAAAAACGACTGTGCTAAGCCTTTAAAGATGATGAGATGCAAATACATAAATGGTTTGCTAGGTGATATGGTTTTTATTAATTCTTGTTTACTTTTTCTCATTTTATTGTTATCCGTTATGAAGTCGACTTCACATTAGCAACTGCTTTATAGTTTGTAAGGAGCAGTGCTTATACTCCATCGTAACAGACATAAGATACGGAGTTATTGTTATAGAAAGAAAGCTGAGTTATATGATTCAGTTCATGCTTTCACATTCCATTAGCATGTTTCTGACAAAGGGGAAGAATTGTTGACTTGTGGATTTGAATCTATCCGTTTTACATTTATCATTTTTTGATTTTGACCGTGTAGTGTTATTAATCTATTTTTAGCCTGTTGCATTAGATTGCTTCATGCCTTGTCTGGAGCGATTTCCCTTAAAAGAAACTTTTATTGTTATCGATTATTCATTCTGCTTCAAATAAAATATTGTTTTATAGTTGTAATGAGTAGTGCGTATAGTCCTTACAAAAAGGCGTGAAACCGACTAGAGTACGTTGGAGGGTTTGAAATTGACGAGGTCCGTATAAGGAGTAATATATATAGAAGCTAGCTTCCACAAAATCGTTTTTTCGCACAAGAGTAGAATGATGGAACCCATAAAATGCTAAATAGCGGTGCTTATTGCTACTAAAAGGTCAACGGCAAAACGTAAATAAGTTTTAAAAGATTGACGCATTTACTGTTGAAAGATAAAATATGATGAGATGGTTAACTCTAAACTATTAAAAAGATCTCCGATGTTGGAAGTTTTTATAAAATTCAAAGTTTAATGTATATTTCGGCCTACATTAAGTTGTGTAGTTCTCGCAGAGATATCGATGCCCTCCTACTAGTGATGGGGCAGTTTCAATATTTTTTCGATTCCGATACAATTACCGATTCTGTAGTAAAATCCCATCCGTACTAAATTTCCGATTCCGATATTAATTCTTTATAAAACTGTAAATATTAAACTATAAAGTTACTTTTTTCCTTGATTAAAAATGGAAAATGCGCATATATATATATATATATATATATATATATATATATATATATATATATATATATATTAACAGTAAAACACCACTTGTGGTGATCATTAATAGGTTTTAGTTGATGTTAAAATACATAAATATTTATTACTTAATTATTACCACCAGCAGTAGAAGAGTTAGTTTTTAAAAAAAGTCAAATTGAAAAGATAATTAAATGAATCGCTTTTGGCATCAGAAAATAGACACAAACTTTCGGATTTCGATATCGCTTTAAATACTTCAAAAAGTTCCGATGTTTCCGGTTCGCGATACCGATTCTGATGAATCGTCACATGCACTACCTTTTACATATAGCGTTTGGTACTCCTAAAAAATTACCAGGCTAACACTAGTCAGATTTAACGTTTCTTAACTTTATGTAAGTAAGTCGTGGCTCTGTAATGAAAAATAACAAATCGAACGCAGATTGCCGACTCACGTGCCGAGTTTATGTCGCTTTGGTATTGAAGTGTCGCATGATCCTGTCCTCAGCATGACGTTGCGAAATAAAATGAATATATATATATATATATATATATATATATATATATTGAATAAAATAGTAGACGAATTAACCGTGAAGGCGCGTAGCCAAATTTTTCAGGTCAACATTTTCTTTGAACGAAAGCAGAATGATCGGCTGCAACAAAGTAATTTTCGCTTTTGAAAAGTAAAAGATGCGTAGCGATTCGGAGAGTACGATAGACAAAGACGCACGCCTCGTCCTCCTACAGCTTCGAAAGCGAGCAGGCCGACCTGTGCACCTTAAAGAGAATTACTGCAACACAACACCCGATCTCTGTGGCTTATACTTGATATCTATATGAAATACACAGATGTACTAATATTTCATTAAAGTTCAGCTTTACTTCTTAAACACTGAGTTAGTAAAGTAGTTGATAATTTTCCTTTCACTAATCGACCATATAGATATGCTGTAGTATACCTTTCTTGTGGTCTCTTTCTCTTACTGGATTCCAAGACACGTATGCATCTAGACTTGCGGAGTATCTAGTATCGTGTTGTTAATCAAGGCAACACAAAGAGAAGACGTGTACTGTTCCTCATAAAAGCCAGTGGTTCGGCATAACGAGATCGTATTTGGCCCCCGAATGTCATTTTGAATATTTCGTTAAGGTTACTGGTGTAGAAAAGTATCCTCACGCCTGATTGTCTTTAGAAACCCTTGTACAGAGATACCTTATACACTCGAGGATAATATCCTGCAGGCATCTAAGTTCTCTCATGTAGGCATTCAATCTCACTCTGTGTGTGTGTCTCTCTCACACACACTCACACGCACACACACACACACACACACACACATATATATATATATATATATATATATATATATATATATATATACCCCGTTTTTCTTTTGTGTGTATTGATATTCATATTAAGGACCCCTCTTTTCTATTAGTATTGATTTGCTTTCCCACCAAAGCAAAATGTGACAGGTCGTTTTTAAAGTGGGGTTAAACCAGCTCCCCGAAAAAAAAAAAGGAAAACGGGTACAGTGGTTGGGTCCAAAAATGGTAATTGTCCCAGTATAGAGGGTTTCCACTCCATTGACTGGAACAAATTACCTTAAGTGCAGCATAACACACTTTGATCTCGTCCCAAAGGCCAAGAAAAAAAGGCAACCTTATTTTCTATTTATTTTAAAAGAAAATACCATTTTCTTATATACTGGTTGTGGAATTGTATTCACTAGCACAAGATCTAGATAATCTGCATATTCTTGTAAACATTTATTTTAATTAATTCCCTAATAGTTTTTTTTCTTCGATTTTCTTATGGGATGATCATCTTTAGTAAACTATTACGTGTAATTATATCCATTCAGATATTCTACATGTTTTATACTTGCATAATATTTGCGTAAAAATTTACAGTAAACACAAAATTGTTTCCATATGTATTTATGTATACGTATATATTTTTGTTTAATCTATGAAATTGAACGTGTCTGTGTGTCTACATTTCCCTACGAAATAACTCTGTCAATTTTCACTTTACAGACTCGAAATTTGATATATAGAGTACTGAGATTTGGGAAAATATTTGCAACCTGTGTTCGGTCAGCAATTTGGCTATTAAAGGGGCCAAAGTTCAACGATTTGACCTTTGAGAACTCTACCAAACTCCTCCGACAATTTTTGGTCTAAACACTTGAAATTTGAAATATAAGTTCCTCGGACATGGATCTGAATTAATCACTTACCACAAGGACTCATCTTAATGGATAAAATTGGCACTAAATTCACTGAAAATTGCTTTGCAAGGAGGTTAGTCGCTAATTATATATTACTAGTTGTAGCCGGCTACGCGTTTCTGTAGCTCTGTTAAATTAGAAATACAATAATAAAAAATGCACTGTAAATATATATATATATATATATATATATATATATATATATATATGTGTGTGTATATATATGTATATATATATATATATATATATATTAATTAATATCACAAAAAATTTCATTCTGTATTGTTTATATATATTTATAAATTTGTTTCAATTCATTTAACACCAAAAGTTGCTTTTTGGAAAAAAACGTAGACAAGCTCACGCACACAAACGCACGCGTACACAAATTATAATATGAATCAATAGCAACTCACGTCTCAATATTTTATATAGACAATATTTTAAACTTGTTCTTGTTCATAACAAAAGTCCAACGAATTGTGAAGTGCACCACAAGCACACACAAGAGAGTAATTACCTAAGCGTGTAAAAGACTTGACGCTGTGCGAATTAATATGTCTCTTAGTGACGTCAATTTGTAATTTTAGTAAACTTTCGTTTATGTAGCGTAGAATTGGTTTCACGGAATATGAGAATAATTAGAACTCGGCCAATCATAATCGACGGATTTTTGGTGACGGAGCCGTTATTATTTGTGAAGCTGAAACTAAAGATGATGTTAAGTGTTACGGGCGGTGAAAGCACAAAATCAGTAGAACATGTAGAATTCGTTCCGGTGGCAACTGGGAGAAGTGGTAAACTATATATTCAGAGAAAAAAAATAGGGTAACACCATGTAAAGAGGTTGCAATTGTGATGTGCTGTTCGTAGAATTCAATGTAGCATTTTAATATCACGACTGAATGTGTATAAAATGGTGGTCGAAAGCTACATAAGATAGTTACTATTAGCATAGTTGCAAACATACGATAATTTGGACCAAAGGGAATTTCTGCAGCCATTTTATTATATAGGAAACTAGTAGAGAGACCGACGTTGCCCTGGACTGAATAATGATTAACAAATGATTCGCCTATTTATCTTGTATCGAAATCGGTGAAATTGACCAGTGCCTCCTCTAATTGAGGGCCCATCGTAGTGCACTTGAGGAAATTTAAACATGCATCCCCACAATGATTTCTTCACAAAACATTGTAGTCTACATTGCACTGTAGAGAATCTACTGTTGCATTTATAAAATTATTGTTTGTATGCATAATGGCCTGAATTAAAGTTTAAAATGCAAAAATCGAGTATCATGTTTCAAACAGAAACATCTATTTCGAACGCATCCCTGTCATACCAAAGAATCTACTGTTAATTTTATATGCCTGATCTTATTGGTTATGCAATGATAATCACTTGAATGTAAGTTTATTATGCAAAATTTAAGTATCCTTGTGTAATTTTGCCTTAAGCAGAAACATTCATTTTGAAAGTGTCTCCGGCATTAAAAAAAACCTTTTGTTGATTTTCTTATGTCGGGCTTTTCTGCTTGTACGGAAATAACACATTTAAATTCACTTGTGATGTAAGGCTGTGTAAGGTGTTAAATTTAGTCAAATTTGCATGTTCGTTCTTTCCTCGGAATTATTGATTATCGATTATCGATACTTATCGAAAATATACCAATACAAAACATATCTTAGAATACTACAAGGCACATACATTACCTTCGTGTGAAATTCGTAAAAGTCGACTCAACTGTTTTTGAGTCCATAGGAAACGAACTCACATAAAGACTGAAAGTTCATTTCATATAATAGTAGAGAAGGAGATTTCATCAAAAATGTTACGGGATAAAAAATGTTCTCAGCCCATTTTTTGCGTTATATTTATTTTGC
>NC_136509.1:75517933-75545433 GCF_053919585.1 Euprymna scolopes
TTAACTGCGATGAATATAGAGTCTATGTCGAAGCCAATCCACGCACACCTACTTGGGAACTTTCTTCTTGGCTATACGTAAATTACACGGCGATTTCACCTCACTTGAGAGAGATTGAAATGGCAAAACTACTTGACAAATGAGTGCCTCACGAATTGAACGACAACCAATAGAAACGCCTCATCTTTCCTTCTTTTTAGGTAACAATAACGACCCGTTTCTCAACCGGGCCGTGACTTGCGATCAAACGTGGGTACTTTTCTTTACCGGCGAAGCCCAGTTCAATGGTAAGACGCTGATGGGTATACTATACTGATTCCGATGGTGCTTTTTTCGATGATTAAATTTTTGTTCAAGCCGAGATATGTTCATCTGAATAAAAAAAGTTAAAAAATACCCGCAAGAACTTCCTTGTCAACCTGGTTATATATATATATATATATATATATATATATATATATATATATATATATATATATATATATATATATATATATATATATAAGTGAGATAAGACACTGATAGAATTCAGATGAAAAATCATGATAGATATTACTTGAAGTAATACTTTCAAGGAGAACCTAGTCAAAAAGAAATACATCACACACAATATGACTCGCAAGAAATGGATTAAGGAAATTAAAATAACCCCTTCTATATATTCCTTTTGTCAAGCAATAAATTCTTAAATCGAATATATGTCTCTATATGTTGTTTTTTTTTTCAATATTTAAAATTTAACCACGAAACTTATAAAAATATATATATATATATATATATATATATATATATATATATATATATATATATATATATATGCACATATAAATTAGAAAATGGGAATTTTAGAAGATATCCTGAGATATTTGCTGAATTTCCACATAAATAAAGATCAATATTTAATCTGTGTTCTGCTTCGATCATCTGTAAAATATCAATCGATTCTTTGCTACTGTGATATTCACGATTAGTTAATTGTATCCTGTGGGCATTTAGATTCTATAGTGGAGGGAAGAGAGATAGTGGAGGGAAGTGAAATAAAGAATAAAAGGCGGAGGAACAGATAAAGAAAGATGAATATTAGAAACAAGGTATTATAAAGAAACAGAAAGGGATGTGCTAATAAAGTAAAATACGATGGGGAAAATCAGGAGAAATGTAACGAAAGAAGAGATACAACTCAAACTCAAGGAAACCGGGTTTTCCTTACTTGCTTCTTCATATGGCATTGTATGAGAAGATTAAGGAGACCAGAAAAGGTTAAAAAAAACGAGCCGAAAAAAGATTAAAAAGAGAGATATAAAGAAAGAAAAAAACTGGTAGCTTCTTTAACGGCATATGAACCCTTTTCGCACCAAACCTTCCATACATATTTATAGTTTCCTTCCCGTTATGGGTAGGATTATAACACTGTTTCCTTCTTTTGCATTTTTCCTTTTAATATCCTGATGATGTCCCCTGCAATAATATATATATATAAAATAAGGAGCACACTCCTCTGTCTAACAAAAGTATTCCTATTTCAACCCAACAAGAATATATCTACAAATTTGTTCGAACTTTGAACATGTTCCCAAAAGAAATAAAGGTGGAAGGCTTATCACCCTGACTTAAGCATTAACAAAAAAACTTAAAGCGACTATTTCGTCTGAAGACCAACCTCACCCTGAAATCGTAACAAATGAATTCACCATCAACTCTCAAAGAGAATATTAGAAATTGAAAGATTTTCTACCAAAATTTACGGATTAAAAACTACTGTCTACCCCAAATACAACCCTTACCTTAAGGAGTTCGAGGTGTCTATGTTAAATTTAGTAAAAAAATAGATTTAAGAAACAAAAGCACCATTATAAAGCGGTTACTCGAAAAATAAATAACATATATTCGTCCCTGCTGATAAGACTAAATTACTATAAAGTTGCCTATCCTACATATAAAAGATTTTTTTTATAAAGAACTTAACAAATCCTATAAAATAGTCCCTCGTAAGACTTTAGATTCTATTAACTCTGAGACTAAACATTTACTGAAATAATTTTTCCGGGTATCCATAGATTTACCCTGAAGGACCATAAGCCTAATTTCTATGACACCCGCTCAATCAGATTGATCTGACTTAGGTGTTATAAGCAAAAATATTTTAGATAGAATCATTTCCTCTATTAAAAAAAGTTAGTTTCCCTCTTTTGGAAAATTCGGATTCCGTAATTAATTGGTGTGTCTCCCTTAAAACTAAACACCTACTTCATAACCTTTGGCAACAACAATTATTATCAATCAATATCAATTTATATTTAAAATAAGACTCTAATCCTTGCTAAAACATCTGATTAACTCATTTAGAAACTAAATAAATTCTCCTAGCCAGAAAATCCTTTATACAATTTAACAAGAAGTTTTGGATCAGAAAAGGCACCCCTAATAATTTTGGCATTTTAATAGGTGCTTCTAACTCTGCAGGGGTTACGGATTTAGTGGAGCTCTTCTTACTGAAATAAATTAAATGCCATTTTAAACATATCCAAGGAGGACTTTATAGAGACGATGCCCTTTCCACTACAACAGCCATGCCAAGAGAGTGCAACAAAACAATTAAAAAGTTACATAACGTTTTTAACCTCTTCAGCTTTTCTATAATTATCGAACCAAACAAAAAAAACTCAAATTTTCTAGACATTACACTTAATCTTAACACCGAGACTTATAGCCCCTATCATAAACTTAACCTTATGCCTTTATACGCACATACATCTTCTAACCACTCCAACTCAATTATAAAATCTATAGTACCATCCGTCTCTAGAAGAAGTTCTACTTTTTCTGCCGATAAAAAAAATCTTTAATCAAAATGCTACTTTCTTCAATAATGCCTAAAGGAATTAAGCATACAATAAAAAGATACAAAACTACCATTATACCCCTCATGTTGGCATCCTAAAATCTGTAACCACACACAATATGACTCACAAGAAACCAGTTCAAATAAAAAGATCTCCCGTTATCAAAGCAATGAACCACTTTACATATATAATCCAAACCTACATACTACTCGTAATACCTCTAATCCACCCAGTCGCATCAGGAGAAAGAAAAATATTTGATTTAATCCTCCATTTAGTGTAAATGTCCAAACCAATATACCTAAGGAATTTTTCAATATTGTACACATCTCGTTCAAATACCCACACAGATATAGTTCTATTTTAAATAAAAAAACTAAATAAGGACAGAGCATAAAGAATCTTAACATCTAATAACAAAAAAAAAATCAGCCCAAAAAATCCCTTTCTCAATTAAACCCGAAAACTAACTGCAATTGTAATAATAAACATCTTTGTCGAGTCAAAAATGATTGAATCCATAAATATGTTATATATTAATGCACAATTACAGAGCTCCCAAGCAATTCTCCTATAACAGATACTAATATTTTGTCATCAAGTTATCCCTCTTCCCATGCTCCATCTGATATATTTACTAATCTAATAAACCGTTCAGGCAGCCCCTCTATTACATCCATACAACTAGCAATAATAATAATAATAATAATAATAATAATAATATTACTACTAACAGCCATCCTAACACTAACAACACTCATAATCCCTCCAAAACTGTTCTCGTACAATCATCGTCCCGCCCTTTGTTCATCACAATGAACAAAATCCAAAGTATTTCCCTAATACAAATCAGCAAATTAATGTAAATTTCAGACCTCGAGCTTTTAATAAAGTACATACTTATATCGGTGCTACTTCAACATTAATTAAGAAAAGAATATCAAACCACGCTTTTTCTTTTAACAACCAAAATTCTTATAATAACCAAGGAACTACTCTAACCGCCTTAATTAAGAAACTTTATTCTAACAATACCTCCTTCTCAATTAAATGGATTATCCTAAAAAGGGTAAACTCTTATATTCCAGGCTCAAGTCATGTCGCTTCTGCATAACCGAAGCTATAGCTATAATTACTTTCATTCAACGTAATAATATAATAAATACTAAAAACGAACTGATCTTCTATTGCGAACATAAGTTCAAGTTTAAATATGGTAAATTTAGGATTACATAGCTATTAAATTAATCCTTCAGATATAGATATTTTTCTAAATATTATAGTTTTTTACATATTTTCTTAGCATTTTATAACTTTTTAATTGTCATGGTAATTCTTTATTTCTTCTTTGTTTGGCCGGTTTTACATCTGCAATCTGTGCTTTAGTGTATAAATATTACTATCAATCAAATATATTCAATTACCCACACATTTGTTCTGTATGTATGCTTACTTATATTTTACTATGCGCATTTACTTACATACTTACGTGCATTGTTCCGGAATTTGCAGATACCGGACATCCTCTCCCCCTAATATTTTTATATTTCCCTCTTTATTTATTTCCTCAGCTATTTACTTACATGTATGTATATATGTGTGTATATGTGGATGTGCTTGTTGTGTATATATACATATGTGTGTAATTGTATGTATTCATATATGTGTATGTATATACATGCATATGTATTTAACTTATCTTTCTTCTCAATTCATTTGCTTCCTTTAATGACTCTTCCTGATAATTTATTTCTTAAGTAATAAGTTGTATATTTCAGTTGACGCCTTTTTTGTTTTAAATTTGGCGCCATTTTCACGTCATCTTATCATGGACATTTTGACATTGCATTTCCTATTCTAATCACCATTCAAGTTTTTTCTTCACTAATTTTTCTTAAATCAGCCCATCCTGGACAGTCGTGTATCAAATTCCTCCATTTCATTTTCTACGCAAATCTTATCGTTTTATTAGTAATATTATTTGAACTCATGCACTTTTTCCTTGTGAATCTGTGAATCATTCCACGATTTTTTGCCTTTTGGAATACTTTCGACCATCTTCCAATTACGCGATTCCCTTGGATTTTACTGTTGGAAATGGAAATTTAATCAACTTTTTGGGATTTTATCGTTATTGGATATTTTACCCTTCACCAGATTATCCATTCACGTGAAATCATTTTTTCTTCACCATATCCCCTCTCTTCACTATTTGCTACCAAATAAGATCAATGGCTTACTTGTAGTTTCATTACATACTTTTGCAAGCAAAATCCGGTCCTGCATTTTGCTAAATCCTACCCTCTGATGAGAATGAATGTATTTCTTCGAAACTCCGTGGATTACGAACTATTTACTTATTTTGTGCTTCCTTTCTTTAAATAAAATATGTTTTAACTTTTTTCAAAGTGTTATTTAACATGTTTTTATTAACAACTTGTTCATATATATATATATATATATATATATATATATATATATATATATATGTGTGTGTGTGTGTGTGTGTGGAGGGAGTGTATATGTGTTTATAAGAGAGTAAAAACAGGAAAAGAGATATGATATAATGTTTATGAAAAATGGGTAATTTATATGATGGAAACTTTTTTACTATCCACGTTCTTTCATCTTGACGTTGCTTAAAAGCTTTCTCAGAAACCTCATAGCTGATGTCTTTTTTCATCTCCTTGTAACCACTTTCTCACAGCAGAGACCTTGCTATTCTATCTCTGCTCAACCCTGAAAAATATTTACAAGAAAGATTCGCCGAGCTACAACTACTGTTAACGATTTCTCGCACTCTTTATCTCTGCCTAAATCTAAATGCAACTGTCATGAACGATGCTTCCTCACACAGCACTGCGGGCTTGCTTTTTAGGTGAGTATTACATGGCCATTTTTACTCTCATCTAAACAGGTGCTTGTTTAGCCGTCTAATTAATCAAATTCTCACAATTTCGCCCACTACTTTTCATTATGCTGTCGTTTCAATTACCAACTTACACACATTAACGATTATCCTAAAGTTGTCTCGAGTCTATAATAAGAGATGACTGTTTTCTTGAAGATATTTTTAAATGCACATTTATGAGTTTCTTATGTATTGATAACATTGAATTTAATTTTATATTTAAAGCAAAATCATTGGTCGCAGTGTAAAGAATAAAACGTTTTTTAAAATGATGTGTGATAGATACAAAAGATGAGTTCGACTTATTTATTTCTGTGACGGTTGGTACTTAATTAAACGAAATTCGTAATTTTCTAACACATCATAGAGTAGAAATTTCCTGACAAGCATCGGACATATATAAAATATGTAGATCGACATAAATAGTTTCTAGAAAATTTCAGAATTCGTTTTCAATCAAGTTGGATGCCAATAACATTCAGAAGAAAATATATATAATCAACTTTATTTAATAAATCAAAACCTGAAGCACTTATGAAGACAAGAAAGAGTGTTCTTTTTTTTTCTAATTTGAAAACCTCTACAACCATTTTGCTATCTTTCCCTCAGAACTCTTCAGATCCTGCTTTTTCTCGACTTTGAAATAATTGCGGTATTGTTTGCAAAATTTCGTAGATCAAATAAGATTACTACAAATAGTTATATATTATATTGTTTATAATGTTTTATTACAAGATTTTGGTGTTTTTCTTTTGATTTTTAACACGACAAGCACAATGGGAAAAGAGAGAACAATTGTGCGAAGGATGCGAGGGAAATAGATCATATATGAAATATGAGCAGAGTCCAATAATAATCATCATCAACATCATCATCAGCAGCAGCAGCACTATCATCATCCTAATGACCTCCGTTCAGTTTAAAAAGAAAATTGATACCCACTTTAAGAGTGGGTGCATGTTATTGTGAAGGCAAGTTTTGCTAAATTCAAAATTAGGCATCACCTAAGTCGGTACAGCCTAAATCCAATAATAAGCTAGACTAGAAAAACGACTAGAAACAGTACCGTAATAAGAGGAGAGTACATCGGCTATTATTGGAAAATGGTCACCCATTATGATACTAACTAGGTTCAACGTCGCTTAACTACTGTAAACTTATGCGAACCTACTGTGCCAACCGGTGTTCATAAATATATATAGTGAGGAAAGGTTGAACAGGATAGATTATAAAATGTTAAATAGATGTGCCATTTTATGAATCCTTTCAAAACTAACATATAATGTAAACTAATATTATGGATTCTTTTTAAAACATAACGCAACCCAAAAAATAATGACTATTCTAGTATTAATTTGTACAACTAAAGTAATAAAAATCAATTAGGAAAATCGATTTCTTGTCTTATAATAGATCATGTGTGTTTCAGTATACCGTTGTAATCTTGTCGTACGGCCGGACAAAGTTGCCAGGCCAGATATCTCTTGCAAATAATCCATTATATTCTACTATAATTGCTATATTGGAATCGAAGAACAAATTTATTGTCCGCCTCTAATAATCGAAGACGAGGGTTAAAGAACCTTTTCATAGATTTTTACTACTCAGCGGATGGCTGAAATATTATCAACGAAGCAGAAAACGAAGTTATCACCTTAAAATATATTTGATTGATCCAAATACTGCTATTTGATATTTTCTCAGTATAAAGTTTATTCTATTTGCATAAAACCGATATAAAGGTTTGAAGCACTCTTATCTACTCGTATCGGCCATTTTGTAAAATGTGATGGCCAAAAATAGCCGCCTCCCAAAAAAACAATAATTAAAGTCTGTTTTAATACTTATTTGATGATATTTATGTGTTTACGTGATTATAGGAAACATAATTCTCTCTACAAAATAAAATACGCATCAAATGCGCTTGAAAGCCAAATCACAACGTAATATTAGGATAATAAACGACTATTTTACTTGCTTGAAATTTATGACAAAAATATATTTTGGAGCGTAACTCCATCCTCAGTATGTTGTTTTCTTTCTTTTTGTTTCTGTTCTTCTTTCAAGCCATGTTGTAAATGTGGAGAATGAAAAGTCTGTTTGTAAAGAGTCGCGCGTTGTATCTCGCGTTGCTTACGCCGAGTTTCAACATTTCAAAATACAACCGCTGCGATACAACGCGCAGCTTTTTACAGACAGACTTTTCTTCAACATTATTTTTTTAAAATTTATTCAAATTAAATCAACGTTTCCGTATGAAACTCACCCGCTTAATGCAATTTTCGCGTTGCCTACGCACAGTTCAAACATTTCAAGATACAACTGCTGAGATACAATGCACGGTTCAAATAGATGAAAGCAATTTTATGATTTCCACGTAACTTTCGCAAGTTTATATGTTCGTACGTATATTAACACTTTTAAAACTCATTAAGTAAATGAGATCGTTCAGCCGTTAAAGATGGTGTTTGGGAGTAAACCTGATGCTACCAAAGTAAAATTCATTACTTAACGCATTTTAAAATGAATTGTTCCCAAAGCAAATGGTTTTGTCCCATCGACAAAACAATACACATTTGCATCAATGCATTTCAAAACGTGATAATTAGCTTCATGTAATTGAAAAATATTTAGATCAAAATATTGCTGCGTTATGAAAGAGAAAAAATGTTTTTAAAATAATAAAACTTAGACAACTGTAAATACATCCATTTTGCTTACAATATAAATCATTTTACAGTAGAAGTAGGTGTGATTTTAATAATAAGATTGTTGTCATAAGCAGACCTTTATTATTGAAAAAACGAATACTATTATTAAAATAAAAGTATACGGATTGATGTAGGAAGTAGCGTAATATTTTCTACGGGGAAGTGCTAGTTTATAAACGACAAAACAATTCTGTGGTTTTACATATAGCTTCCAAACGTATTTAAATTATTTAAATTATACGTTCAACGGTTGGCAAGAAATAAAGTGCATAGTATGATAATTTTGTAAAAATTCAACTGATGACGTATTCATGTTGACCCTAAAACTTAAACGAAAATACATTTGCTTTCCATACTAATTTAAACGTGTTTTTTGTTTTTCTAAAAAAAACGCTACTCTCATACCATAAGATGTTCGTCCGCTCCGAACGTCTCTAGAATGGAAGCATATCACAAAGGCTTTGGAAATAACAGAAATTATATATTCCAAACCAACTTCTCCCAAGTTGTACATGGGCTGTGCGTGCATGTCGAATCTCCGTGAACTGGAAATAGTTTTAGTAAGCTTCTGACGTTCAAGGATGATCATGGATGAAACACCGTTATCGTAGGTATCATAATTGTATGTCCGGCTGAAGCAGTAGTACTTGTGGCCGAATAGATCCATATTACTCTGATAAAAGTCACAAACTTTTGTGGTAGCTAGATTGCTTTCAATAAGGTCCTCTTTACTACGTGCACGCATTTCTGTGTCAACGTTTACCAGCATCTCCCCTCTCTGTTTTCAAATGTTGGTGTAGAGTAATTTCCATCTTGAGCCGTCCTCTTCAAGTCTCTTCCAAGACCAAATTTTAATCTCGTTCATATCTCGTCTCAAGACATCATTGTATCGGAACAAGGGGAGGACAGTGGACCATTTTCCAACATACCAGATTTCCATACGGGATGTCGTGAGTGCTGGGCATGACTTAATCAGTTTTGTCCTCGTTGTCTGAGAAGAGCAAACATGCTGGATAGTCTCATGCGGGCTGGAACCGTTGTGTTGGATTCCCTATTCTGAAGTATATGTAAAGGAATTGGCGAACACTATACAAGTGGAACTTGTTGAATAGGTAGCACATGGCTCACTACTGTAGAAGTGCACTGATGACGAAGGCATTTTACACTCCCATCTTAGACTTCTTTTAAGCTTACAAGGAACTGAGCCTTACCATCAGCAGAATGAAGCTACTATTAATGATTATGAGCTCTATGCCCTTTACTATTTCAGGTACTTTTTCTCAACTATGGGCGAAAACCTCTCACTTGATATTTCAATGGATAAAAGAGCAGAATAGCAATACCATTATGTGCTCGTTTTACGTCCAAAGTCTTGAAAAATACCAACCTTACTATGAGGAATCCGATTACTATATCACGGTCGTTATATACAAGGTATGTAGAATAGAGCTGTGAAATATATGCGGATAACGCTTGTATATACATCGTTTTTGTACACGCTTCGGTGATATTACAGCTATATTATTGGAAGACGCCATATTATATTCCTTCCGGTTTATGCTGTATTTATCACCATTACATCATATCAATCTGATATAATAAAACAGTTAAGTTCATAAAATATGAAATTGAACAAAATCGCAAAAAAAAAAAAATATAACCCGTGGCGTTATCCAATTTTATATCTGAAATTTGGATTTCTTCCTGGAGTTCTTCTTAATCAATAATTCTTCTCTTGAAGACATTTTACCACGAAACATAATATATTGACCGATAAAACCATAAAGTGTTATATAACTTTGGTCATAACTCAATATATTTGCGATAGGAAGAGAATAATAAAAAAGGCTTGACTGTTCGCTGTTCAGGATTTTTTTGCAATTTTCACAGATATTAAGTCTTTCAATGGCAGAGAAATTCATGGGCTTGTTTTTTTTTACTATTTCAAATAAAACTTTATTCAGTCAAGTCCATATCGCTTTTATTTAGCGCTAACTTAAAACGTCATCGGATATGTAATCATTTATTTGTCAGTTAAAACTTTCTATAATGACTAACATAGATTAGAATATACAGATTGAAATGTCCATTCATTTTTTATCCATATATATATAGGTATATCTTCTCTCCTATTAATAGGCCACTGAGTATATGTGATATGTTTTATATATAAAGAGACTATTTATTCAAGACAACATGTGCGCAATATGCTAAGGATCAAATCAGCCCACATATATTTGCATAACACTTTTACCAAGAAGTTATTAATTTGATATTATACTAGCCTTGGTGCCCGGCGTTGCCCGGGTGTTTGGAGGTGCGTGTTGAGCAAAAAATGGTGGTAAACAGGCAGTTTCGAACCCATACCGCGGAGGAGGCTCGAACTCGCCTATCGCATAACCGGAAGTGGCGAAGGTTTAAATTAAATCTAATCAATCGAAAAAAAGGGGATGATATTCGAAAATCTCGGCGCAAAAAATCGATCCCTCCTTGTAGAAAAGTGGCCAGTTCAGGGTAAAGGAATTAATGTTTTTGTGATATATTTCGATAGTTGTCGTCCAAAGGTTCGAGCTTCAAATAGGTACTGATTTCGTGAAAATCGGTCACCTCTGTCGAAAGTTTTACCCAGACATAGTTACATACATACATACGCACAGATATGATGATTGCAACGTCTTGTCAGACGAGTGCCACTCCCTCAGACATTTAAAATCCATGATTCCAAATGTCTGAGGGAGTATCTATACACATATGATGCTACAGATTATTAGCTTTGTACGACAGCCAAGTCACTCTCTCGGTTCAAAATGTTGAGATCCAGCAACAAGCAAGAGCAAGAAAGTCAGCAACAAATTAAACCGCAGACCAGCTTAATGCGGGTACTGGTCTTCCGCTTTATGTTTTTTTTAAATTAGAGATTTGCCTCTTCTAGAAAGGTTGCCTTCACCACGGCTACCCCAATACTCATATACACGGACACAAATATACACGGTTCTATTTGGCCGTTGACCCAGAAAACTAGTTCATTCGCACTTTGGAAGACAAGACGTACATACATACATACATACATACATACATTTGAATAGACAGGTGAGATATATATTATAGAAGACTTATTTATCTAAGTTTATACATCAAACGAATAGAAATTTAGAAAGATGTTTCCAAAAACTGTCGACTAGATGTTGATAATTAAAGATACATTTTTCCCTTCTGAGAAATTATACAGGAAGTAATGCTATTATGTGTTATCTTATATATTTTGAAATAATTATTCGTATTTTCTGGATTCCTCAGAATACTCTCCTCATTATGATTGCCATTTTCACAATGGTTCGGATGATCTGATCTTCTTCAAGTGTATCTTGTCAAACTCGGGAATGTTTCTATCGTACTTGGGAATCTGGACGGAATTCTGGACGGAACCCTTTATTTTAGTCACGGAGGGATTATGCCTTCGTTCTGTCAGTCATAACTGACTAGCAATCTTAAGTAGTTCGTAATTGTATTTTCCGGTCGCTCACACTGGAAATTGGACATTTAACCTATAGGTGAACATCATTTTTACAATTGATTTTCTTTCCAAGTCTTCTTCCACCTACACCAGTTTTCTTTGCGAACAGTTCCAATAGGCATTTCTAGTAAATATCATTATTTATTAGCAAGTGGGCCCCCGACTTCATCGAAGTTGGAACCTTAGAATTCACCCTCGGCCGTTCATTCATCCGTCTGTTTGTTTGTTTGTTCCCCAAATCCTCAATTACCACTCATTACATCTTTCTACAATTTTGCATGAAGATACAATTTCTAAATGGAGGGGGTGTAACAGTTTCGGATTTTTTTATAAAAATTCTAGTTGCCTCCACAGGAGTTTAAAAGGGGTACAAATTGCCCAAATTAGCACTTTTCGAGTCATAAAAACTTCTCCGACCATTAGATTTTGCTATAATTACCCAAATACAAGATCACATATATATGCATTTGGGAACGGAATATTTGATTCTGGGAGAATTCTGAATGCATACCCAGGAAGTAAGATGGGTTAAAATGATTTTAAAAAATAGCACTTTCCGGGATATAGAATTTTTTTCCGACCATTAGATATTACTGTAAATTACCCAAAAGCAAGGCCACGAAATGTAATATTTGACCCTGGGAAAATTCTGGGGATTGAGCTCCATAGTATTTAATTGATGAAAACAGACATTTTTTTCATTATAAGATTCATAATTGCATCTAAATAGAGGCTTTAAAGGGTACCGAATTAAAATAAAAAATATGGCATCGTTTGTCATGAAACGGTGTCATTTGGTTGTTTTGACTCAATGATTTACATCAGGCCAGCTCTTTAAATGGGCAAAACCGGTAATAGTTCTACGACTTATTTGGGCTAATCGTACAAAGAAAGCAACTCTTGTAGACTCGATTTTGCAAAAATTGATCATATATTCATAAATTTCACTTTAATACATGTGATTGCTTTTATGCTAGTATACCGCAAGCCTGGCCCACTAGGGAGTTTTTAAAATCTTCTCATCGATGAGCTTAACAACTTGCGTGTTGGTCCAAGGGTACGTTTGTTGAATGATTTCAATTTAGATCAGCCTCTGGCAAACGATGTGGCACTAGTTGAATCCCTTAATGGATCTCAACAATTTCTTCAGCGCTCAAATTACACTACTCCAATTGTCGGTGGTATATTGGACAAAGTTCTTGATATAGAATGTCGTTATTTACAAGAACTGTGGTTTCTCAGCCAATTTACTGATCATTTTGTTTTGCACTTTAATGTTTGATTACTTTATATCTGTTTTGATTCATTTACTTCATATTGATGAAATAACTAAAAAAATATTATATGCGACCCCCCAAATGTAACAACAAGAATATATATATATATATATATATATATATATATATATATATATATATATATATTAACATTAACACAAAAATAGTAGACAGAAGCATTACTTTATCGTCTTTGTTGAATGTCTTTTACTAAATTTGCTTTATTACCTTTTATTAAGGAACATGGCAAATGCATCAGTCGGGGAACCATGTAGGTTTTGGCTGGTTAATATTACTATACACACACACTCACGCACACATACGTATATATATATATATATATATTGTCTTTACTTATTACACTATCTTATCTATTATTTTTTTTTATTATTCAATTTTCACCCCAAACAAGGCACAGTGCCACTTTGAAGTAGGGGGCTACTATTAGGGAATTAATTTGCGGGGTCATTATGAAGGGAGAAGAGTAGAAAGATGTTTGTTAACATTACACTTGAACTTCTGCATATCATTGCAGTTGGGAAAGCAGAATCCCGGAAGGGAGTTCCAAAGACCCGCAGTTCTGGGGAAGAAACTATTGGAGTAAAAGGCTTTCTTGCACCTAGGGATCTCTACTGTAAAGGGATGAGACATAGTAGCTTGTCGGGTTTGCCGGGGGTAGTTATGTCGGGGAGGTACAAGTGTTTGCAGTTCGTCTGAGCATTCACCATTAAAGTATTTGTAGAACAGGCAGAGGGATGCAATATCTCGTCGATGGGACAGAGGTTGAAGCCTAGATGACAGTTCAGGACCTATCAGGTTGGCGACTCTTTTTTGAACCCTGTCCAGGAGCGAGAGACAAGCAGCAGAGGCACCAGCCCAGATGTGACAACAGTACTCCATACATGGGCGAATTGTTGCCTTATAGAGGTATTTTAAGTAACGGTTCCCGTACTGGGTTGAATTCTATACTAGGATTACGTAGTAATTGATTGTCGCCCAGCATATATGCTGCTTGTTTTTATCGTCGTACTCTCAATCATTATTCTCTGTCTGTAAGTTTTATTTCGTCCCATGATGGTAAATGGGTTCCCTTTTCCCTCCAGATCTGATCAACCATGGCCGACTTTTCAATCTCTCTACGTATTACGGCTTTTCAATGTTATTCCAAAAAGTACTTCAAAGGGGAGGCATATCGTCCATTAAAATTACGATTAGAAAAACATCAATTGTAAAAGTAATATTCTCCTAAAGGCTGAACATTCAATTCCCAGCGTGGAGATTATGTGGTTATGTGGCAGCTCAAATTTCCACTTTTCTCTTTCTCACCTGCTAGCTGTAATCAAGCGGAACATAGAAAGAAATAAAAATACTTAATAACAGCTTAACCCGATGGCTCATGCCACCTGATATTTTATTGTTAGATTTTCTCATAGTATTGCTAGGTTACAAAAACTGCTTCTGTTTATCTTACACCTCAGGAAGGGGAAATAAATGTGCCCTTTCAAAATCGTACGATTGAATACAATCGGTTTACCTTCTAAAGAAAATTACTAAGAATAATAAATTAAATCTCGGCTTTACTTTCGGCAGTTTCGCAATTCTCGCTTCCTTGATTTTGTTTTTAGTATTCACATTTCATTATACATATATATATATATATATATATAAACACACACACAAACTCACACACACACACACACACACATATATATATATATATATATATATATATATATATATATATATATATATATGTCATTATTTCCACAGCTCAAAGGACGCCGCAGCCCACCAGAGTCATGCCAGCCAATGAACCGGAGGTCTAAGACTCGAGTTTCGCCCTCATTTGGGCTCATCAGTCAGACATATACGCAACCGGGTTTGAAACCCGAGCTTTCGGGTTCAGCTGGTTGAATGACCACGTTCCTTTTTCGAGAACAAGTAGGTCTATTCCGGAGCTTGATTTCGTCGCGGTTTGAAAGAAAGAACACACTGAAGATGGAGGATATCTCTAAAATATATTTGTGATAAAGTTCAAACAAGTAAAATATTTGTTTATTTTCCTAATATTACGTTGTATTTGGCTTTCAAGAACATTTGATGCGTATTTTGTTTTATTCAAATTAAAACAACGTTTCTATATGAACTCTCATTCTTTAACTTTATTCTCGCGTTGCCTACGCACAATTCAAACATTTCAAAATACAACCGTTAGAAACAACGCGCGGCTGTTACCAAACAGACGTCTATCTCCAAATTTACAACATTGCAAGGAAGAAGAAAAGAAGAAAAAAAGAAAGATACAACACACTGAAGATGGAGGATACCTTTGAAATATATTTTTCATAAATTTCAAATAAGTAAAATACTTGTTTATTTTCCTAATTTTACGTTGTATTTGACTTTCAAGCGCACTTGATGCGTATTTTATTATTATATATATATATATATATATATATATATAAGTGCGCTTGAAAGCCAAATAAAATGTAATGTAAGGAAATTAAACAATATATATATATATGTATATATACATATATATATATATATATATATATATATATATATATATATATATATATATCTTCAGTGGTGAAAAACCCCAGACGAGAGTGCTCGAACAGTATATAGGAAATTTATTGCTGTGAGTCCAGAATGAATTAATATATATATATATATATATATATATATATATATATATATATATATATATATATATATATATATATATATATAATGTTGCCTGCATAATCCCGGAAGTTAAGCAACGATGAGGGCAGCCAGTACCAAACGAGTGACTTTTAAAAAAATGCTAGGCGTCATATGTGTTGAAAAAAACTTCTGCATTTTTATCACGGTTGGGCTACCGCAAGTGAATAAACAAAAAAATTGCTGAAAATTGATCGTATTTTTAACAAAATGTGGAGTTATTAATCGTCTTTTTTTCTACTTTTTGCTATGAATTCTTCAAAGCGTTTCTAATGGTGTATTAGCAATATTAGGCTCACTAAAACGAAATTATTCATTTATTTTTCAAAGGTTTTAAAAAAGTGTTTTTCGCAAAAATTAATGAAAATATTTAATCTTTTTGCTAATTTGAAATAATATTTATTATCAACGAATTTAACACTTCAAAACACAAAAGATGAAAAATAAAACACATTCAAAATTCAGATTTTCAAACTTAAAATCTGATACGTTCGCATTTGTTTCTTGTTTGCTTTATCTTCAATCATCACACTCCCCACAATACAATATATTTTGGTCTTCTTCGGCTAATTATTTTAAGCATATTTGTACGCAAAAATTAAAGAATCAGGGGGTCTTGTGGGCAAAGAAACAAATATAAATATCGATTATGTAAAACTCACCATTATAATGTTCATCCTTCACTTAATAATCGAGGAAAACTTCGTTTGGATTGGATAATTACTTGGTTTTTATTAGATTTTTAAATAGAGACTTCGTCAAAAAATACTTATGTTCTCTATATTTTTTGGCCGTGTCTAGGTTTAAAACATGACATTGACTGAAGTGTTCGACTCTGCGTTCATTTCTGATTTGTTGTTTTCCCAGAACTGTCACAACTGCGTCTGGTATATATAATGCCTAGAATTTAATGTCGTCAAGCAATTTTTTAAAAGATTATTGTAGAATTGATTTGAAAACGAATCAATGAATTCAAATTTACTTACATTTTATCAAGAGAAATATTAAGAAGAATATAAAATGCATATATATATAGATATATATATATATATCTATCTATCTATCTATATATATATATATATATATATATATATATATATATATATATATATATAAAACTGAACGTCCGTGTCCGTGAGTGGGTGTGTCTGGTCACGAATAGGCTCCTATATAGTTGATTAAAAAAACTGATTACATATAATGATAGAAGATGTATCGAGGATCAGGAATGAGTATGTTTGATCTGGCAGAACGGTGGTTCATTAAAAATGTGGGGTCTGCGTTCGCGCCTGGCCCCCAAAGTATGGAAATAAAAAATGAAAAAAAAAAAAACGTTTACAAGCTCTTTTGTATACAGATGTGCATAATAAGACTTTGGTAAGTATTTTTCAACTAAAATAAGGATGGCATAATAAAATTGTGCGGTCTGCGTACGCGCCTGTGCTCCACTAAACAAAGACTTTTCACATCTATTTGCGTAAGTATACTTTGATAATTATGTTTCAGTTTGAAGAAATATGGTATAATAAAATTACTCGGTGTTTGTTCGCGCCTGACCTCCATAGAATGAAAATATGTCAAAAATTTTAACCAGGATTTTTAAATGGGTGAGGATCTACAATAACACCTTAACTTTAATCTTAATTCACGTTAGCTTTTATTTATTTAGTTAGTTAGTTGAATCATATTATGTCGAATAAGTTCACCTTATAAATTCACGATCTTATTAAAGTGAAAACCAAAAACAGAAGTAGGAACTATAGACAATTCTCAAGACAAATTTTGCATAACTCATAATTTTTCTTTCTCCACTCGCACGTGGCACGCTTTCGAAAATAGGCAAATAGATAAATAAGAAAAAAAATAAGAACTCTACTTGTTATCGTGTCAAAAGAAGGAAAAAAGTCCTGCTCACGTGATTACGTGTCTTTTTAACAAAATTTACATGACCTTTTTATTTTTTATTTATATATCTGTTTAAGCTTGTTTTTGTCAGTGTACTAGAAGGAATTCAGTTGATTACAACTCTTTCTACGTGTTCTTTACATTACAATAGTACAGCCCTGAATCTGTCGGCGCAATACTACACTGTCCAATACTGGAAAACTGAAACGAAGCGGTTCTGCTTGAAAAGGGCGCCATTTTCTTCTTATTCATATTTATATCGATGCTTTGCTTTAAAACACTAAAGCAATTACGTGTTTACTTTTTAATATCCCATTTTGCTCTTTCGGATTATTTTACTAAAGTAAGTAAAGCATCATTTTTTTTTTAAACTGTTTTTTTTCTTTGTTTTTCGATATTTCGCCACTATTATTTAGTAAGAGTGTTTAGCAGAAAAGCCAAAAAACGACTACCCGAAAAAATAAATATACAAGAAATAAATGTTATCATAGTCAATAAAAGTTCAGTTCATGTTTTTTGTTGTTTTTAAAAAGGTTTTAATGCTCTTTACTTGAAATAATTTCAGCGAACCGAAATAAAACGAAATTTGAGGCGATAACTACTTAAACGAATTTTTATATAAACTACACATGCCATAATCGAATATTCCTCAAGCACAAAATAACGGAAAACATTAAAATATGTTTATAAATATATCTGTACATTGACGAAACTCTCTTAAATTGTTAACACAGAATGCTCAGATACCTCTCGTTCAAATTAAAAATGAGGCTCTCCATTTGAAATTCGCTGCCATTTTTAAAACCGGTTCGTGAATATGAACAAAAAAGTTTTACAAATTACTTAAAAATACAAACCAATGAACTTATCTACCATTAAATAACTTTTACTGATTATGGTAACATTTATTTCTTGTATATTTATATTATATATATACCATTTTCTTTTTGGAAGGAAACATCATTTTGTTGTCACTCTTGGCTACGAATGGAAATATATTTTTTCGCGAAAATTATCTTTACGTTGATCATATTTTGCTTAGGGTAAAATTTTTGAGTATCAAAACCCTATCTCTTTACAACCCCCATTTTTCATAACCTATCATACTTGCATCAATCACAGTCCATTTTCTATGGGCTGTTTTTGAACCCAGTCAACGACGGGTACTTCTGCTAGTATATATATATATATATATATATATATATATATATATATATATATATATATATATATATATATACATATATATATATATAGTGGCTTACAATTTAATATCCTGTCGCAGAGGTCCTGTATATGACCTTAAACTATATCCGATGGTGAGACCCCTACTTGCGCGCTTAGGGGAGTGTGGGGTTGTCCTTTAATTGCCATTGCTTTCAGGTACACTCTGACCCGGAGTAGTAGTAGCTGTTAGGATCCCAAGTATGGGTTTAATAAAAACTGACTTGAAATGGGGTTCGAAGTAAGTATCAGATAATCGGAGATAATCAGAGAGTTACACTCACATCCATAGAGATACAAATATTTTTTATTCGAAATCACTGGATTCGGCATTAAATAACTTTAAAAGGGTTGATATGCCGTAAAACAAAAACAAAACCTATTGCAGAATAAACCATTTCTTATGCTGAACATTGCCCAAGCATGAAAAACTAATGATCTGTAAATGTATTATTTGATATGTAAGTTCTTAGAAATAATAAATTATGATTTTAAACGAGATATTTTCAAATAAGTGTTCGCTATAATACCGTTAGTTTTTAAATCATTTTGAATAGCATTGTTCTTCTATCTTATATAAAATAAACCGTTTTAAAACGATTATGTCTTCTATTAAGAAAGTTGAATACAAGATGGAAAAATATTGAAACAGCTCGCGGTATAAACGAAGCTTTTGGCCCAGGAATGACTATTGAACGCACACGGTGGTTTAAGAAATTTATGGCGGTGACGAGAGTCTCGAAGATAATAAGGGTAGCTGTCGGCCATCAGATATTGACCATAATCAGTTAAAAGTCTTATTTGAAACTAATCCCCGCACAATTCTTCGAGAAATTTATGAATTACACATAACGTATACGCCGGTTTCCAATCACATGAGAGAGATCATAAAAAAATAATGACTTGATAAATGGGTGCTTCACAAATTGAACAACAACCAAAATAAACGCCATTATAAAGTGCCATTTTCCATTCTTTCACGAAACACGAACGACCTATTTCTCGATCGGATTATGACTTGTTATGAAGAACGTGTTTTTTTACGAAAACCGGCGACGCTTAGCTCATGGGTTTGACGCCGATAAAGCCCCACGACATTTCTCGAAACCAGAGTTGCACCAAAATAAATGTCATGCTGACTGTTTCGTGGCCAACAGCTGGTCTTCTTCATGACAATTTTTTGAATACACGCGAAACTATTACGTCAGCGAAGTACTGGCACAAATGGATAAAATGCATCAGAAACTTGTATAATAACTAGGGCTATGAAAACAGAATATTCTTATCATTGTTTTGACTCTCGAGTATATATTCGACATAGGTGGACACAGTTAATCAACACAGAACTATATCACTCTATATGAAAGCATATTCGATATCAACGGATACACACTCGAGAGTCAAAACAATGAACAGAATATTCTGCTGTCCTAGCCCTAATAATAACACCCAGCATTAGTCAACAGAAAATGGCTGATTCTCCTTTATGACAATGCCCAACTGCACGTTGCTAAACCGACCCTGCAGATGTTTAAGAATTTAATAAGGAAACTCTGCTTCATCCGTCATAGCTCCACCTACTGACTACTACTCCCCTACCGAATACCACTTTTTCGAGCATCTCGACAATTTTCTGCGTGAGAAATGCTTCAAAAACCTAAGCGATTTCAAAAACGCTTTCAGCCACTTCATCGGCACATAAACGAAGGATTTTTATGTTAATGGAATAAACTCACTTGTTTTATGTTGGCAAAAGTGTGTTAATTCTGACGCTGCTTATTTCGATCAAAAAATGTTGTTTGGGCCAAGATATGTTCATCTGAAGTAAAACATCACAAGAGGATTCTATATCTATACACGTATAAAATCTATCTGTATATATATATATATATATATATATATATATATATATATATATATATATATATATATAAGTGAAAGTGTGTGTGTGTGTACGTGTGTGTGTGTGTCTGTCTGTGTACATTTCCCTACACAACATCTCTGTCAATTTTCAGTCTACACATTCGAAATTTGATATACATTGTACTGAGATTTAGGAAAATCTTTGTAATCAGTTTTCGGACAGAAATTTGGCTGTTAAGGGTCACACTTCTCCACTAATGTTGGGTCAAATACTTTAAATTTTAGATATCGATTCCTCGGACATGGATCCTAGTTAATAACTTGATTTGAGTCCAAAACAATAAATGCTAAGGGGCCAGGATAGTGGTCAAATTTAAAAAAACATTAACAGCTTTTTATTTATTTATTTTTTTGCTCAACTTACACCTCCAAACACCCGGACAACGCCGGCCTGAAATGCTATTATATCAATAAAAAAGAAAGTGTCTGTCTGTGTGTGTGTCTGTGTACATTTCCCTACGCCATAACTCTGTCAATTTTCAGTCTACAGACTCGAAATTTGATATAAGGAGTATTGAGATTTGAGAAAATCTTTATAATCCGTTTTCGGGCAGACATTTTTCTGTTTAGGGGTCAAAGTTCAACGATCTGACCTTTGAGAATTCTACCAAACTTCTCCGCCAATTTATAGTCTAAACACTTGCAACTTTAGATATAGGTATCTTAGATATGGATCTAACTTAATAACTTGATTTTAGACCCAAACAATAATGCTAATGGGTCATAATAGGGTCAAAGTTTAAAAAATTGATCGCTTTTTTTTGCTCAGCATACACCTCCAAACACCCGGACACCGCCGGGCTGAAATGCTAGTATATCTATAAAAGTGACAGTGTCTGTGTGTGTGTTTGTCTGTCTCTCTATCTGTGCAAATTCCCTACAAAATAACTCTGTCAATGTATAGTCTACATACTCGAAATTTTATAAACAGGGTATTGAGATTTGTGAAAATCTTTGTAATCCGTTTTCGGGCAGAAATTTTTCAGTTAAGGGGTCAAAGTTCATTCCTTTTTCATTAGAAGACTCTACCAAATTCAGTCATATATATATATATATATATAAAAATGACTTTTGCGGTATCTACCAAATTACTCAGACAATTTCTGGTTTAAACATTTGAAATTTTACATAAATGTTATTCAGAGATAGGGCAAACTTTTTAATCTGTTTGCGTCGAAAATTTTAGCTACCAATATATAAATGTATGTATGTATGTTTGCATGTCTGACTAAAACTTTCGACAGAGATGACGGATTTTCACAAGATTAGTATCATCTTGAAGCTTTTCAGACGACAAATATCGAAAAATTGGCTAAAAAAATTAATTTCAACTGCGCACTTTTCTACAGTGAGAGGTTGCTTTTTTCGCCGATATTTTCGAAACTCATCCCCTCTTTTTTATTGTCTAGCCTTAATTTAAACCTACGTCACGTCCGGTTTGGCAGTGGTCGTAACAGCAAAGACGTCACGTTTTCCCTCGTTTCTTTGACTCCTTCGAATACGGGTTCGAGCCATCCTTCCTATTACCACTATTTTTTTTTGGCTCAACATACACCTCCAAACACCCAGGCAACTAGAAAATATATAAAATACGAATACGTTTGAAAGCAAATAACACACTTGTAAAATATACATTTATTAGTTAAGGTTATTCTTTATAATTTCAAGGTAATGCAACCTCCGAATAACTTTTCCGTGTATTGTTTTTATGAACAGAAAATATTTTGTTGTAAATATCAGTAGCATTTAATAAATTTCTTTTTAACGATGATGTTCATGAGATAAGGCTTGGTGCACGTGGTTACATATAGTGAAGGCTGTTGTCTCTGTGCTATAAGCGTTTTTTTTTTAATTTAAAGTAAAACACTATATTATACATGTGTATATATATATATATTTTTACACGGAATAATACAAGGTTTATATTTAATGATGTTTGTGAAATCATTATTTAAAAAACTGCAGAACATAATAACAAAATGGGACTCAATATCTCTTTCTTATATTCCGGCTGAGCAATGAGATAATGACTGCAAACACATTTAATTAAAATTGTTATCAATATCTATCAACAGTATATAACAGTTTATGTTTTTCTTCATTACACCCCCCCCACATATATATATATATATATATATATATATATAATATAAAGCTGAACGTCTGTGTGTGTGTCTGGTCACGAATAGGCTCCTATATGGTTGACTATTATAGAAAACTGACCACATATAATGATAGAAGATGTATCGAGACACAGGAATGGGTACCCTTGGTCTGGTATAATAATGATTCATTAAAATTGTGGGGTCTGCGTACGCGCCTGGTCCACAAAGTATGGAAATAAAAAAATTCCAACTAAAAAAAAAACGTTTACAAGTGTTTTTGATATAGATGTACATAATAATACTTTGATTAGTATGTTTTAACTTAAATAGGGATGGTATAATAAAATTGTGAGGTCTGCATTCGCGTCTGGCCTCCATAGAATGGAAATGGGCACCAACTTTAATAAAGAATTTGCATATTTATCTGCGTAAGTATACTTTGATTATTATGTTTCAGTTCGAAGAAATATGGTATAATAAAATTATGGGGTGTTCGTTCTTTCGACCTGACCTCCATAGAATGGAATCTGTCACACAGTTTAACAAGGTGCTTTAATATAGATCCACAGAATATCGTGATAAGTGTTTCAGTGTGAACAGGTATGGTGTAATAAATTATGGGATTTATCTATTTTATTTTTACTTTCATCATATTTTGCTTTGGTTTTGATACCGCCAAATTCGAAGCTATCTCTTTACAACCCTTCCTTTTTTATAACCTATCATACTTTCATAAATCAGAGTCCATATTCTGTAGGCTGTTTTTGAACCCAGTCAACGACGAGTACTTTTGCTAGTATATATATATATATATATGTTTATGCAGAGAGAGAAAGCAAGAGAGAAAGAGAGAGAGAGAGTTAGTTATAGAGAGCAAAAGACAGCGAAATCGCTCGTATACTTGAAAAATCAATCTTCCACAAGAGCTTATATAGTGTATATAACAACTATAGACCATTGTGTCTCCTTACTTTACCGCGATTTTCTCGATTTGGTTATGTCGGATCTGGTGTTAAACGGCACCTATCAGTACTGCTCCGTATGCGGAGACTCAGGGGGAAAAAAGGAGGGGAAAACCCAAATCACCAAGCATCGCAAATCAGGAATCAATTCGTAAAAAAACACTCCTAGACAAACACGCTTGCAAATAAATATGGATGAGGGAGATTTTTTAACAAATAAATCGACAACATTTTGAGAATCGTTATTCATCTAATAACTAGCAGGAAAACTCGACATTGTCCGGGATTTAATGGAGACCAATAAATATTCTACCCTCACATACTTTAATGATCAGTGAAATCGGTTAAATCAACGATTTTTTAATCAATCTAGGGACACTTTTGTAGTGTGCTTAGGGGAACTTTCCCTCAGTGACATTGTAGTCTGCATTGCACTGTAGAAAAGCTATTATTGATTTCATATATTTTTTGTAAATAATGGCTTTTTGTAAATAATGGCTTTTTGTAAATAATGGCTTTTTGTAAATAATGGCGTTTTGTAAATAATGGCTTTTTGTAAATAATGGCTTCAGTTAAATTTTAAATGCAAAAGTCAAGTATCATTTTGGTACCTCGATTTATCGGGGAGGGACCTATGTTTTCAGTGGCGTCCGTGCACCAGTGCGTTCGTCAGGGGTACAAACGAGGTAAAAAAATGCCCCGAAATGGCCCACAATGACACTTTTTCACCATAGCGTTTGATTCATCCATTAGATTTTCCTGAGACTTGGCCAAAGTGGAGTCTATTGGTCTTCAAATAAATTCAGTATGGGTGACCCTGATAAAATTCTGGTTCGCATCTTCCTAGGACTTTTAAGGCTAAAAAAATGACTTTTTGTAGTTCTTTTTTAATATTACTCTAAAACTTTGTATGTTTGTTTATATAGTGGGTTTACATGGTGCTGAATTCAAATGAACATGTCTTTAGCCATAAAAATGCAGCATTTGCTTAATTTTTACTTGGATTAGGCATTTCCCAAATGCTCCAAAGTTGAAAAAAATGACACTTATAACCCTATAACTTTTGACCTATACATTAGATATTTTCTGAAACTTGGCGAAAGTGTGAAGACAACGTAGGCCCTTTACACTTCTGAAAGTCATCATTTCTTCACTATTTTTTGTGGCGTCATCTCACATGCAGCACCATCTTTTAATTGTTAAAAAAAAAGAAATTTCGAACGCTCCCGTGTCTCATAAATGTACCAACTATTAATTTTAATAAATTACTTTTACATAATCAATTTTATTAAAGTTAAGTATCATGATTCTACTTTTCTTTAAAAAGAAAAATTCACGTCGAACTCGCACCTGTCCTATAAAAAAAATCTATAGTTAATTATATAATCTGTCTCTTTCTGTTTGTATGGTGATAAAACTTCTAAAATACACTTATTATGATAGTTTGTATAAAAGTTTTAACTTTGGTCAAAACCAGAATCCTTCCTTTAGTCGTATTTTTTATCAATTATCATTTTTCGATGCTTATCAGACGCATTCTTATACAAACCTACGTAAGAAAAATCTAGTACCTTCGTGTAAAATTAAAAAAAAGGAACTCATACACAGAGACAAAGTTCTTTTCAGATAATTGTAGATATACCCATGTCTACGTACGCAGAATATAATATGAATGACATAAAAATGCTGCTGCCTTATAAACGGTGCTTAAGACAAAACCTGAGTCTACGAGCCGGTTTCTGTTCCCAACAGCTATATTAATGTGCTACTGTGCTGAATTGTATTTTAATAAAACACTTTATATTCATGTATTTCATTTAAATACTATACAACAAGAACTGTTCATCCTCTATATTTATACATGCGGGTAGCGGAATAGCACAAGAGTTTGTTTTATGTCATATAAATTATTTCAGTAGTGAATAAAGTCCGTCTTTCTCGGTATATGAGAGTTTTCACTACAGCCATTTTATATCTGTCGCGACATTCACTTTTAGAATTTAGAAGACATGATTCGTTGTTGGTATTTTTTTCTTCTATGAACAAGTAATGTATCTCTCGGCGTCGGTTTTGATTTCTATTTCAAAGAAATGGAATAGTCTTATATTTATTTCATGCGTGAAGTTTATTATCGATTTTTTTTAGTGTTGTTTGGATTTTTGTTAGTTCCTCTACATTTTCTGTTTATAAAAAATATCATGAGCCAACCTTATTAAGATGGATGGTTTAATATGATATAGTGTTCGGATTGTTCATATAAAATTTGGAAAAGAACGGGACGATACATATAAACACCCAATTTAAATACACAGTAGCTGCACCAAAGTTAGTTACACTGTCTCTACACCTATAACAGTAAAAAAGATAACTAACTTGCTTTCCTCCTCATTGAAGAATGAAAAAATATCTTTAAAAATTTTAACCAGATTAAGCTACATTTTCTTCTATTAAATATTAAATAAATACCATGAATTAAGTTTTATATATAGTGAAAATTTAGAATAAAATGATTAAAAAGTATAATTAAATTCTTCAGTGATAACGCTAATCTCTACCACAAAAAGAAATATCAATAAATATGTAGTTGTATAAATAAATTTTAATGTCCCATCAAACAAAACTGTTTAATTACATCCACAGTGTAGCAAACAACAGTTGCAAATATAAATGCATTAAAATTTCTTCATTTGGTGGGTAATATATATCAAGGAATGACATACTCACTACAAAACATATTTCAAAAATCTTTATACGATGAAATCATCACTTTCTAGATATTATCAATTATGAGTCAATAAAAAAAAAAACTCAACGATAATTACGGAATGAGATCTTTAAAACAATTCCCTTTTTGTAATATTTAAATTCACCATGTAATTTATGCCACAATGAAAATTATATTACTACATTTAAGGAAAGAGATGAGCTCCTTAATAAAGAACATGAAACATCAATAAATTGTAGGTGTTATACGTCTTCATTGCAATTTTTATACTACACACTAAATTTAATATACGTATATAAGTATGTTTTTACATTTTTTGTTTTCTCTTTAACATTTTAATACTCTAAAAGGGTTTCCTTTATTTTAGCTGGCATTAGTTTTTAAACTTTACAGTCATGCTCTGTACTGGTTATCTATACTTTCAGTGTGTCTGTTGTCTATATTACAATATGGATACAACTATATTTCTCTACTTCTTTTATACTTACCTCATGCTTCCTTGTAAGAATTCCATATTAAATCGTCATATATCGAGCTTCATTAGAGTTCATTGTTTATTAGCTTTATCGTTATCATTGTTTTAATATATATGACGTTATAGTTTCATTTTATATGTAACTGTTCAATGAGTTCTTATCCTTTTCATATTTAATCAATGTTGAATCAATGTAATACTTAATAATTTTTGAAA
>NC_136509.1:75550433-75605433 GCF_053919585.1 Euprymna scolopes
ATATATATATATATATATATATATATATTTCTGTCTCTCATATCTATATATAAATCTAAATTATGATAAAATAATATATATATATATATATAAATATATTATTTAATTATAATTTAGATTTTGATTAATTTTGATTGTATAGTTCAACTTACAGTTTTAACTTTATCTTATAATAAGCACTACTCTGTATTGCGTATTTAGCTTTTTAATTCGGTTGGGATTAAAGTTTCTTCATATAAATACTGTTATTTATATAAGTTGGAGGTTTATCATTGCGTATATAAGGTAAACACTAAATACCTTTGCTTTCAATCTCTCTCTCTCTCTCTCTCTCTATATATATATATGATATATATATATATATATATATATCATATATAGATAGATAGAGATAGATAGATAGATAGATATAGAGATAGATAGATATAGAGATAGATCGATAGATAGATATAGAGATAGATATTAATATATAAATTATTACTTGTTTTTCAAACCGGTTCTCATAAAATATTTATAAATTTATAATTATCTGTTAAATTATAATACAAATAGTGAAGTTTTCAAAACAATGTGCTCAACTTACTTAGTACATATATATATATATATATATATATATATATATATATATATATATATATATATATATAAATGAAAGCTAAGGTATGTAGTGTTTACCTGATATACGCAATGTAAAACTTCAAACTAATAGTAACAACAGTATTTATAAAGAACTGCCCTCCTCATCAGCTGATCTTCATGCTCTTGAGTATACTTTTTGGACATTCCTTAAAGGTCACGTGTACCTTACTCATTGTCAAAATATTGAAGCTTTTAAGATCAAATTACACACATTCTGGGGAAAAATACCCTTAGTGCGGCTCTAGAGGATTTCTTCAAATAATTTCCCAGTATAGAAAAGGTTCCAGGGAAACATTTTGAATAATGGTTATGCCATATTGTTCTTTCAGTATTTGCTAATCATATTCTGTTAGTGCATTTTGTAATAATTATTTTGTCAGAATAAATCTGAGTTTTATTTTGTAAGAGTATTTATGCTCCTCCCTGTCAATGTTAAATCGTATACAGCCTCCATAGACCGCAGACCTGGAAACATTATTTAGATTATTTCAATTTAAATAATGTTCCAGGTCTGCTCTCTAACCCTCTAACAAAACAAGTCTTTCTAGAGACATTCTTTACTTTACTATCTTCATTTTTTCTCAAAGGGACCAAATAACTTAATTTGTGAGTAAGTATATAGGTGAATCTTATACGTGTTTCATCTAATCTCACTTGCCCTACGGAATTTCTAATTAAAACATAATTAACTTTAAATTCCAACTTACCGTGCGTATTTGTATTTTATCTAATTTTTTTTATGGTTCTTTTTGTAAGCTTGTTTTGTAAGTTAGTTTTCCGACTGC
This sequence comes from Euprymna scolopes, assembly GCF_053919585.1. Lineage (NCBI taxonomy): Eukaryota > Metazoa > Mollusca > Cephalopoda > Sepiida > Sepiolidae > Euprymna > Euprymna scolopes. The sequence goes on from NC_136509.1 coordinate 75,551,858, forward strand.
ATGTGTCTGCTAATATATTTTTAAAATACTACTGTCACAATACTACTACAACTCCTACTTCTAACACTACGGCTACTACTACTAGTACTACTCCTACTAATTATTATTATTAATAATAATGAAGAAGGGGGAGGATTGAAAAACCTAGTAAAAAGATAGCATTAATATGACTTCCACGGAAAGAAGGAAAAATAAATAAAACATTTGAAAGGCGAGAAATCAATGGCAGGCGGCTGTTGCGATAACACAGAATCATTTGAAATGGTTATCGAAAGAGATGGAGCGTAATGGAAAACATCAGGAGAACACCACCGGTTAATATCAGTAAATAATCTTTTATGTTAACCTATTTAGGAACCACTACTGAGTACACTATACTACTACTACAACTGATGCTGCTATTAATGCAACCACTACTACGACTACTACAACTATTATGATACTAATAATAAGTATAATCATAATAACAACTTTAAGTGTTACTGACATAAATTAATCTTAGTAGATCCCGTTGTCAAATTATATAAAGACATATTAATTTTGCTTTCTAGTGAATAGGGTTTTTACTTTTGATTCTGTGTTTTTCCCCCTTTCGCGAACAATGAATTTAATTATATATATATATATATATATATATACATATATAATAACAAGGAGACTCAAAATTGCACGTGATTGAATGAGGTTCTGTGAATGTTTCAAACTTATAGAACTTTATTGTCATCGAAATTGGTCAAATACCCCTTAAAAAAATTAAATCGATTGATTGCCCGCTACAAGCGGACACCAACAGCGGTGCACGGAGAATAAACTTCAGATGGCTCCCCGCAGTGACTTAGTTAAGACTACATTGTAGTTTACATTGTACTGCAGAGAACCTACGGTTGATTTTATAAAAGTATTCGTATATAATGGCTCCAATTAAAATTTAAAGTCCAAAAGTCAAGTATTCTAATTCAGTTGTGGTTTAAACCGAAACATTCAATTCAAACGCGGTGCTGTCTTGTCTACTGTATCGTGTGCGTTGATAATACTTCTCAAAAGCGTTTGTGATGTGAGGTTGTATAAGGGTGTTAACTTTGGTTAAAACTGGGCGGTTCCTTATTTAATTGGATTTTTTTAAAGTATCGATTGTCAAAACTTAACAACACGCCTAGACACATGAATTACATTTGAGTAAAATTTGAAAAAAATCGGCCCTAACGCTCTCTCCCCTCTCTCTCTCTCTCTCTCTCCCCCACACACACACACGGACAACTATCGTCTTTAATGTAAATCTCACCTGCCTGTTTAAATGTATGTATGCATGCATGTATGTATGTATTTCTTAAACTGTCGACAAAGACGACGGATTTTCATAAGAACGGTGGGGTCTTGAGGCTGGACCCTTCAGAAGAAAAATATCGAAATATTGGCTAAAAACATTAATGTCTTAACCCTCAACTGGGTACTTTTCTGCAGGGAAGGGTCGCTTTTTTCGCTGATATTTTCGAAAGTCCTCCCCTTTTTTCGATTGACTGGCTTTATTTAAACCTTCGTTAATTCCGGTTTTGCCGATGGACGCAACAGCCAAGACGTCACTTTTGTTTTCCATGTTCTTTTCCTCCTTCGCGGTACGGGTCCGAGCCTGCCTGCTTACTACCCCATTTTTTAAAAAATGTTTGCTCAACACACACGTCCAAACACCGGATAACGCCGGGCACTCAGACTACTCTACATATAAGTAGAGATACCTCTAAATGTGAATAAACTCGCATACTCAATATTCTTAAACGAAAATTCTGGTGACAACTGCTCCCATTTTCTTTATCGGTTCATCAGCGATTTTTTTTTATTTTGTCACGCGGATTTAGAGTTTATGGTTGGTTAAATGCACAGTATATTATGTCTAAGAATAAATTTATAAAGTCAGGTTAGCGTTCGTAACAGTTGACAGCGGATTTGTTACTGTCGGTTTGAAAATTTTTCTGTTCGGTCCAAGGACTTTAACTCTTCCAGGTTTTATATGATTATAGCTGATCACCTTAACCTTGAAATGTCGAATTTACTTTGTGTTTTTGTCGTAAAGACTCACAGGTAAGCACCATGAGGATATAGTATCGAATAGAATTTTTGAATAATACCACTAAATTACGTTTCAATGGTCCTTTCTAATCGCATTTTTAAGGAAGAAGAAGATAAAATAGAAAAAAGAACACACGCAAAACACAGACGAAAACAAAAGAAAACGCGTTAATGTAGGAAATGGAAAAAAGGGGAACAATAAAGAAAACATGTAGTCTTGGTTTTTGTTTTAATGTTTTAAAAGAGTTTACTTTTGACAAGCGTGGCTGTTTACAATTTGAATAATAAAAAAAGCAATGTTTGTTAATTCTAATTTTTTTTATTTTTAATGGAGAGTAGGTGGATGTATTATCGGCAGCTCCAGTAACTCTTGCTCCTCCGTTTTTATCCCTCAGTCCTCATTCAAATGAGTGATTTTTCTGACAAATGGTGAAGAAAAAGCTACTTTAAAGGTCGGTAGTACTTGGTTATCAGTAGTCTGAGATGTCGGAAATGTTTCTGTCTCTATGTCTATCCTTGGGGCCATGTCACTAGTAAGGATGCTGGAGGTAAACGTTTCGTCTGGGCTGACGTTATCCGCCTGATAGTCAGGGACCCGGACCTTGCATTAACCACTAAGGAGGGTGCCCTATCAGCAAGGGCAAAGTACTGGGACTGTTGTATTTCCATTTGGTGAATGGATTCTGGACCATGGAGTAGTCTCTGGTGGGACCTCTCGATGACATACTAGTGGGTAATTGCTACAGCCAATTCTACCCCATGCGACGAAGGCCATTAACTCCCCATAGTTCCTCCTATAACACAGACCACGCTGCGTAACATACAAATATCTGTGCATGAGCTAACCAAGCTAATGAAGAACCGTGATTTCAGGAAAGAAACTGGCCCTGATGGCATCCCAATTATAGTGTTAAAAAAGCTTCAACCAGACATGCTCCTATACTTACGAAACTGTTTAAGCGTTGACTTAGGGAGAAGGGCTTTCCAACTCCCTGGAATATCTCGTCAGTATCCTCTGTATTTAAGAATTCAGGTGATAAGACATCTCCCTCTCAGTACAGACCAATAAGTCTCCTGTGTGTTATGAGTAAGTTGCTGGAATCGATATTAAAAAGGGAAATAGTCAACCACGTCAGCAGAAATAACCTTTTTAGTGACACACAATATGGTTTCCGTTCTGCAAGATCTACCGCAGATGTGTTAACGGTTATATCTCATAGGATTAGTGAATCTCTTGACAAAAGGCTTCCTTTCTAGGGCAATTGTTCTTCACATATCAAAGGCCTTCGACAAGGTATTGCATAAAGGCCCACTTCACAAGATTTCCAGCTACGGTATAACTGGAAATGTTTTCTCGATCATTAAATCATTTCTCTCTTATAGGCTCATAAGAGTAGTGGTCGATGGACAAAAATCAAAGGGTTGCAGTATTAATGCTGGAGTCCCTCAAGGGTCAATCCTGAGCCCAACTCTCTTCCTGATCTACATCAATGATCTCCCTGAACACATGCTTACACCATTCGTTGACATCTATGCTGATGACACGATCATCTACGTCAACACATCTATGGCTGTAAATAACAAAGTTCTCTCTGATTCTCTCTCCTCTCATCTCGAGCGTGTGGTTCAGTGGGGGAAGACGTGGCTGGTTACTGTTAATGCATCTAAAACCAAACTCCTATTTTTACATCATTAACGCTCTGATCCCTACCTGGCATCAATTGAAATGGATGCCTCTCGTCTAGGAGAAGCTCCATGTTTTGACAAGCTTCTGGGCTTAACCTTTACTCCTGACTTGAAATTGAACACGTTCATCAAGTCTGTTTCCAAGGTCACTGAAAAGATGGTGGGATCCTTCTACCGCTCCAGAAGATATCTCACTACTGGTGCAATTATCTATCTATATAAATGCCAAGTACGCGCAAGGATGGAATACTGCTGCCATATCTGGGCAGGTGCTGCTAAAAAAGCCAATCCTGCCTTGGCAGAGTACAAAATAGATACGTGGCTTAGTGAGGGGTGCCCCTTTCTCTTACCTGCACCCCTTCCCCCACAGAAGAAACGTTGCTAGCCTATGTTTATTTTATCGTTATTTCTATGGTACGTGCTCGTCTGAACTCTGGTTCCCCCTCGCTAATCTTTCACGAAAAACACACGTCTTAGTTAATCCACTGTCAACAATTTTCCCCACTCTTTATCTTTGCCTAAATCAAAATGTAGATTCCATGAAAAAAAGCTTCTTTCTCAGAAGTGCACGCCTGTGGAACTCTGTTCCGTCTGCCTGCTTCCCACCTGACTACAACCGTGATGTTTTCAAGTCCAACATAAACACATCCCTGATGAACCACCCCCTTCAGTAAACACTTAATTAAATCTCCACACTAACTTACTGTACTTGCCAGAACCTTTATCCCTGAGTGGCTTCCGGGCCTTGATAAGGTGTGACCACTGTGTAAAAAAAATGTTCAAAATTCAAAGGAGCAGGCTATGTAAATTTAGTAAAATATTTAAAGAAAAGGGGAAAGACAGTGAAATAACTGGAACAATTAAACAATGATTGTCAGAATATTCTACGAACAATAAATCTAGGCATGAGACAATTACAGTAGGTCGAATTGTATGAATTAAAATTATCTAGATTCACTGTTCTTCCTATTTTTAACCCTTGCTCACCCCAAACAACGCATATTGTCACTTGGATGTAAGAGTCTACTATTTAAGACAATGTATTAGCGATGAATTAAACCATATAACTATGAGCTTAAAAAAGACGATACGGTTCCATTTCTGTTTGATGAAAACCGGTGTTTTTGTTTTGTTGAAAACCATCCACTAGTTGGGCATTTATGTACAAATCCCAGGAGTTATAGGAGCCTTCTATCATGTTTGAAAGTGACACAATAATCAACTAGCGAGATTGGAGAATTAACGCTGTACAACTTATGCTCTCTACCGATCCAAATTATGACCAATTATCGGCAGCAAACTCAGAATGCATCGCTGGATTACCACGAATAATATAGACGTTCCCAGAGTGATGAAAAAAAAGTTTCCGGCCACGGTTATGGTCTTTGGTTTGGTTTCAAGTGAGGGACACATCATGCCACTTCACGTTTTCGAAGTTCGCTTGAAAGTCAACACCAAAGTGTATCTGGGTGTAGTGAACCCTTGGTGTAATCAGGTGACTGCTGGTAGATCCTGGATGCAGCAGCAGGCCTCGGCACCGGCTCACGTCCAAAGAGACCTAGACTTAGCTTCCGAAAGAGTGCTACGATTTTTTTACCATTCTCTCACTGCCCTTTGTGGATAAGGTATGCTCTTAGTTCCGGGCCCGTGTAGAGGCGGTGATTGAGGTTGAAGACGGTCACATTGGATAGATATCGACTTTACTACATAATCAAGTTGCATTATTTGATATTTTTCAATGAAACTTAAAAAAAAAAACATATAATGGTGTTATCTTTAGGGTGACACGTTTATCGTATCACCCTGTATTTTCCCCGATTCCATACAATTACGGATTCCGTATTAAATCCCCGATTACAATACAATTAACGTTTCCAGTTGCTTGTAAGCCTGTAAATATTTAACAATAAAGATTTTATTTATTCCCGATTGGCCTGAAGACACATGTTAAATGTGCGGATATTTTCTCAAACATATAAATAACTTGTGGGGGATTATGCATAGCTTATATTTTACTAGTAGTTTAAATCAATAAATATTATCTGTTTTATGATTACTACCAGCAATGGAAGGTGTTGCTTTAAAAATATATAAATTAAAAAAGATAAATACAAAGAATCGTTTTGACCCGGAAAGTAGGCAATTTTTTTACGACTCAGATACCAATTCCGTTAAACCTAATAGTTCCGATTTTTCCGATTTCCGATTGTGATTTCGATTAATCGTCTAAAATTTATACATGTAACTATATAAAAGATAGACGCGTTGTCTGTTCATAATGCATTTAAACTTCCGTTAGTAAGCAGGAAACAGGAAAGGAATTCCAGCAGTCAGATAGAGAAGCTTATAGAGTAGAAGGTGTTCACGCATATGAGAGATTTTACAGTTAAAAGTTATTATTTTTATGTTTGATGCATTAGTCGTGAATATATTAATGGAGGACACTTGCTATAAGTTTATCAGAAAACATTCGATTAAAGCATTTGTAAAACACGCACAGAAATGTAACATTGCAGCGATGGGGTAAATGTTTACATTTAATTGATAGTGCGGGACATATTGGATTATTGACTTTTTTTAATAAACAATTTTAAGAGTGAGAGCTATTGGTGAATTCACAAATTCAGATGTGTAAAAATACTTCATGCAGAGAAAAGTGCTGGCTTTGTAGAGAAACAATATTCCCAGGTGGGAACTATTTTCTAACAGCAACATTTGTAATGTTCATAATGCATATAATAAAGTTCGGTGTGCATGACTATTTTAGGAGCGAAAGCCAGACTAGAAAAAAATGAAGTTGCCATAAACAAACGATGCATGTTTTAAAAAAACCGTAATCATAATTGGCGTAAAGGGTGTTGCGTGTGCAATTCTACATTTTACTTGTGTTTAGATAGTCACATAACTACAGCTACAGGGTCATACAACTTAATAATTGTAGATGATAGGGATGTTATATTCATTTCAAGTGTAAGTGCATCAGTAATTTTTATATATATATATATATATATATATATATATATATATATACTCGGTTTTTTTATATTCAAAAGTAATGGACTAATGAATTCAACGAGGTTGTTAGATAGTGCTCAATAAAAAGAGCTGATAGTACTTGTTTATTGTTATATAAACATGGTCACATCCCGCTGCTACAAATAGCCACTTGTTTCAATCAAACAACAGATATCATCAGGAAGCGACTTGACTATTCAAAAGTTCAATGAATAATTATTAGATTATAAAGATTATTCATTGAACTTTTGAATAGTCAAGTCGCTGCCTGATGATATCTGTTGTTTGATTGAAACAAGTGGCTATTTGTAGCAGCGGGATGTGAGCATGTTTATATAACAATAAACAAATATATATATATGTATATATATATATATATATATATATATATATATATATATATATATATACCGGTGTGTATATGGGGGATTTTAAAATAAATTACGTATATATAAATTTACTTTAACAGTCCTAAAATGGTGAGATTAGAAGTAGTGTACAAATATATATATATATATATATATATATATATATATATATATATATATATATATATATATATATATATATATAGCGATTAATATATATATATCCCAACTTTTGCTGCAGTAAAACTTCCCCATACCATTATCCCGCCATTTAACTGTCATTTTTATGCTACTTGTCGAAATCTTTCTCCAGTTCTTCGATTGCATAGTTCTGTAGCATCAGGGGCATCACTAACAAGAAAGAATCTTGAATAACCTAACCAGAAAACATTCCTGAACCAGTCTGTATCTTTCTTACCATAGCACGAGAAAACTATTTTTCTATCATTGACGTTCTTAGATAAAATGGCTTCTTTGCACCCCTTTTAAAGGAAAATCCAATTTCTTTCATTCGTCTAAATATTGTATATCTAGAAAGAGACTGTCCAGCTCCTGTTTTGAATGCTTTGCTATGGTCAACATAAGTTTTTTTTCGATCCTTCTCAACATTTAATTTAAGCATATGGTCGACCTTCAAAGTGGATGCACTAGGGCGACCCGATCAAGATTTCCCTTTTACAACTTCGAACTTTTGACCAATTCGCTTCACTACAGAAAGAGATGTTTTCACATTTTCTTTTCTTAGAACAGAAAAAATCTGCTTGTAAGTCATTTTGGATGGCTTTAATTCTGCAATTCGGTGTTTCATATCTTCGTCAAGATGCGGTTTACCATTTTTAGGATTAATTTTTCACTTATTATTTTATATGCTATGATAATAACGATCTGAAAAATATGAATTTTCAGTTAAAATTAACTAAATAAAATTCATGGAATAATATTAAAAAATCGATTTTTTCTTTTAATTTTCACATTTATTCGCTCGTGAGTGTGTATATATATATGTATATATGTATATATATATACATATATATATATATATATATATATATATATATATATATATATATATATAAGCGAGATAAGACACTGATAGAATTCAGATGAAAAATCCTGATAGATATTACTTAAAGTAATACTTTCTAGGAGATCCTAGCCTAAAAGAAAAAAAAAGCTCAATCTTTAAGAAAAGAGCGATATATAAGTTTCCTAGTTCAATTTAAAATTCTGAAAATAATTTAAAATTAAACCGCGAAACTTATATATATATATATATATATATATATATATATATATATATATATACGCATATCTATCTATATATATTAGGTGTCTCAAAAATAACCTTACACTTTAAATATTATCACCGTCCTCTTGAAAAATAGTTTCAATTTGAACATTTTAGAACAGGATTCTTCAATAATATTTGTTTCACTATTCGGGCTATCTCGTTCTACGCCATGTTTATGAATATACATCAATATTTATCAAGTGTAAGTGAATCAGTATTTTATATATATACTAGCAAAGATACCCGTGCTTCGCACGGAGCTTTGTTGCGCACTCGGGTACCAAAATCTGTGGGCACCTTTCCAGTAAGTTGATGTTGTAAGAGCAACGATTGCATTAGGTGATTAACATTTTAACTACCTCTTGTAGTGACTGAAATTCAATCAGGAACTTCACAAAACATTTTCATCAAAAAGGAAGGTTACTTGATGTTACATAGTAAATTTTTCATTGAAGTAATTTTCAACTCTTGCTTAAATTTTATCTTGCACATTCAATACTAAAAACTTACCACAATCAGATCATGTCAGTTTTTCCTCATATCCATTTCTCGAACTTTTACTGAAGAGCCTCAGGGTAAACTACATTTCTGCTGCTTTGATTTGGAGCCAGAATGTAGAGTTTTTTCTGAACTTCCTGTCCGGCTGATGAAGACGTAGAACATACCGTGACTGAAGCAGTCTGATGTCAAGTCTACGCCAATGGTGTTAAATGTCTGACCTTGACTTTTGTTTATGCTCATTGCAAAACACACCTTCACAGAAAATTGGAGTCTCCGGAATTTAAATGGAAGTTCTGAGTCCGATGGAACTAAGGGGATCCTTGGCAGTAGAACGGTTTCGCCTTTGTAGGGACCACAGGAAATGGTGCCCTCAAGTACATTGGTGTGCAATCTGGTGATAACACATCTGGTTCCGTTTGTTGTTTTTGGCGGTTCCAACGATCGAAGAATCATGATTGGCGATCCAATTTTGAGATTTAAAATGTGTGGAGGCATTCCAGATATCTCCAAAGAGTTTAAAAACTCCACAGGGTAGTGAACAGCTTCATATTCATTAGTAGCCGAATCAACTGACTTGTATTGCTTTGTGTCTCCTGGAAATTCATCCATTATTGAATTGTTCAAATGATTCACATTGCTGTTTAATGGCGAAATAATAGCCCTCTCAGCAAGCCAATCCGGTGATTTTCCATTGTTTTGCAGGTCTGGGTACACTTTGTCTTTCAGTTGCTTCTGATTACCGACACATTTACCAAGCGCAGTTGGAATCTTAATTGTGTCAGGTGAAGAAGTGATAGGAAACTGACCATTACCGATTTGGAGAAGCAATTTTGAGAAGTCTGCTGCAGCTGTGTTATCAGAGATATAGGCTCTCATATTAGTAGTCAGTCTCTTCACTATAACGTGCCTCCAGAGATAGGATTGTTTCAAACTTGCATTGACAATGTTAGCCCTTGTGCCATTTTTAACCACTGGGAGGATTTGACGGAAATCACCGCAAAATAAGGTTGGAATGCCACCCATGGGATTCTTGTTTCCTGTGATGTCTTGCAGTGTTCGGTCAATTGCTTCATAAGCACTCTTGTGCGTCATTGGGGCTTCGTCTACAATGATTGCAGAGGTGTCTCTAATTACATTTGCCAAGGCTGAGTTACCAGTAATTTTGCAAACTGGCTGATCCATTCGATGAGTATCCAAGGGTACTTTAAAAGTGCTGTGAAGAGTGCGGCCACCTTGTAGTAGAGTAGCAGCAATGCCACTGGATACTGTTGCAAGCACAATCTTTCTCATGGATCTAATCTTTGCAAGGATCAAATTGATTACAAAAGTCTTGCCCGTACCACCTGGAGCATCAAGAAACATCATGTTTTTGTTCATTTCACCTTGTGCTTCCAACATTGCCATGAATGAATTGTAAACTTCTCTTTGAGAATCGGTCAGTTTTTCTTGCATATTTTCTGCTTGTAGGGAAAGTTCTTCAAGATTATAAGTAACTTCACGTTGATACTCTCTCGCGAGTCTTTCATCTCTCCCTTGCGTTGGTGCAGGTAATCCATAGCTTGCCAATGGTTGACCGCACATAAGGAGAACTTTTTCTTCAATTAGAAAAAGAGTTTTATTGTAGATGTCCTCATTAAAATCTGCTTCTGGATTGTTAACTTCTTGCCTGTATCTGTGAAGAATGTCTTCAGATATTACATCACGAAAAGCCATCCAGATCTCAAGAGGATCTCTTGGCTCACAGGCTGTTAAAATTATCACAAATAGGCTTCGCAAATTTGAAGGTGATTGAGTGGCACTTGCCTCTCCTACTGCTTGATGCAAGTGATGGTCATTTTCTAGAAGGCCTTGAGCAAGGCACGCTGCTCTGTATGTTTCAAACACCTGACCATTGTATGCTCGCAAATTTTGAAATGAAGTTGGACCAGCAACCTCATTGAGCAACAGGCGTAAGAAATAACACTCCCCTGCTTTTGGACTAATCGTGTAGATTCTCCCAATGCATGGTGCCTTCCATACATCATCATTTTCAGTACCTTCAACTTGTACCCCACGCATTCTTCTCATCCATTTCTTTGTCGATTTGTTCCAAGTGTAAAACTCAGGGACTTCTACGTATTTGAGACCCCTTGCAAAGTCATCCTCATGGCAGAGTTGAAAATATGCTGTCAAAGTTGTGGCAGGCGGTGGACCTTGGGCTCGTTCCAGAGCAGTATCAGCTGAGAACATGACATGCTGCCCATTTTCAAGATGAACAGAAAGTTGTACAATTGGGGGGAAATGTTCATTGATGGGATGTTCCAATATCCTCCAGGCCGCCTCTGAACTGCCGACATACCTTGCATTCTGGAACTGCTGGATCTCATCCACAATGTGACTTTGTACTTGGCCTTGTTGGTTAGCTGCTCCATCAGTTCTTTGTAGTTCAAACACTGCTTGATCACATCCTTTATTCGCGTATTTGAGGACATATTTGATGCTTTGGATCGAGCTGCAAATTTCTACGTTAATGTGAGCGTTGAACTGCTGAAGGAGGACCTTGTTGTACGGAACAATCCACTGGTTTGTTATTTCTTGATTAACATTCCGACCATTTCTCTTCATCCTTATTGTACCAGTCTGGCCTCCATCTTCTGGTTTTCTTCGCCTGTACTTGGGGTAAGAGTCTTGGCCTTGCTCGGTACACTGAAGACATTCTTTTGGGTATTTTTCGGAACATTTTTTGTCAATCATCCATGGACAATTTGGATTAAATGGTCCACAAGGTCCATGCACCATATGTGCCATCACTTTAGCATGAAGATCAGGATCTTCCTCTTTGTCAGGGATCTCTGCAGATATGCAGAGATCCATTTTTTCTGGTAGAAGTTTGTCCTCTGGGGCCTGCCAGGTGAGGATGTGTGCATGCGGCAGTCCTCTTTTTTGATATTCAATACTGTACAGGAAAGCCCTCAACCTGCCAAATCCTCCCTTTTTAATAAATTCAAGTAACTTTGTTAGCTTCTGCCTGAAAACCCTGGCAACAATATCTGGACGATCCTGAGGGTCTCGCCCTTGAAGACAATTTTCTGTAATTTCTGTCCACTTTGGATTTGTTGTGAACGTGATGAAGAAATCTGCTCGGCCCATTCGCCGAACATATGCCATGGCATCACTTTGACGCTCAAACATGTATCGAGGGCCTCCTGTATAAGTTGCCGGAAGTACAACTCGTTGACCAAACTGTTCTGGATTCCCATCCTCCCTAAGAATTGAATCTCTCAAGTTGCTATAATTGTCAGCTCTCAGGGTCTGTTGCTCACGCCTCAGGAACTGTAAACGTTCTGTTTCAATCTTGCAGTACACATCCACCAGCCATTGTTGAAATAGCCTTCGGTACCAGAGAAAATAGTTTCCAGGCCGAGTCATTAAATGGTACGAATAAAATTTCTGTTGGGTAACTTTTCGCCCATTGGATTCCTTCATGTAGATGTTGTAAGATGGAGAACCATAGGGGTACATTAACGGGTACATTAAAGTATCGTAGAGGGGATGTAGTTCGGAGATCCATTTTAATGTATCATTTCTAAAACGCAAGACAATATCCCGGTTAGCTGTTGGTTCATTCTCCATTAATATTCCAATCTCATACGTTGTTGTTGGAGCATTGAATCGCCGTGGATGCTCTTCTTGCGGCCTTCGGTCTTCCCTTATGACAACTTTATGTTCTACCAAGTGTTCTTCTTAAATCCTCTCCTTTGTTGTTTTCAGCTGACAAATGAAGCTGTTGTTCTCATGTAAAAATTCAGTCAGACTTTGGAGAATGTCTCTATTGAGTCTACTGTCACGTCCCCGATTATGTAGTTCCTCTTCCAGACTATCCAAGAAGTAGACTTGAATAAACTTTGCTGTTTCATCTTCAGGTGGTAAAAGACTCCCAATCTGGTGGCAAACCTGGCCTCGAATTCTAAAAGAAGGATTCCACCCATGTACTGCCGCAATTTTGTGACCAAATGATGTCATTGCAAAACAATTGTTATAACTGCGTAGACTTTGCAGAAAATCTTTAGAGATGGGACCATTGCCGGAGAGCAAATCTTGAAGCAACTGAGGCAGTGGTGGAAAGCTACAAGCACAACTTTGCCAGAAGAACAACAACAACCAGGGGTTTCTCCTTTAAATTTTACAGCTGAGCAATGTTGACATACTTTGTCCATTTTTCCTATATCAGCTGTAGTGAGAGAGTCATTTTTGTTGTAGAGCAATCCTTTCCTATTGCAGTGTTCTATTTCATGGTGTCTCAAAGCAGTCATTCGTTGTCTAGCTGCCTCGTTTTCTGTCAATTGCTGGGGCAAAGTCATACTCTCTCTCCATGCAGCCTCTCGTTGCCCTTGGTATAGGCGAACGCTTCGTTGGGTTTCCGATTCATTCTGATGTCGTTGAGCCACTCTCAACTGACCTTGTGTACGTCTACTTACCTCATATAATTCATTCGATCGTAATATTGCTTCTCTTTCCAGTGCATATCTTTGCCTTTCTTGAATTTCATCTTGTGATGAATTTAACCGCCTTACAGCATGTCTAGTTCTGTCAGCTTCACGTTAGGTTTCTCTTTCCAAATCTGACAGTCTTGCTCTCCTTTCTTTTTGACGTATCCTGTTAAGTTCTAGACGTCTTTCTCTATCTGAATTGTTTTCATTGGAGCGAATTGCAGCAACTCTTAATCTATTAGCTTCCAATCTTTCCATTCTTTCTTCCTCACTTTCGTTTCTACTTCGTTTGGGTGGCATAATTTCGGTTTTAAACGGAATTGTTTTAACGATATTAATGATTGTAAATTAATTAAGCGTAAAGGAAATGTATACTAACTGAAATGGACGAACTATAAATAATATTTCTGAATAGTACAATTATAAACACTTATATTGTACCTATTTACTATGCCTCCCCACGGGACAGAGTTAGACACCAGGGTCGTTTTTTAACGTGGAGAAAAGGTACAAAAATAAAAATTGTCTCAGTCGTGAAGGATTTCTCCTCCACCGAAAGAGAACAAGAAAATGAAGTGCAGCATCTGAAGAACAGATACTACACTTTGATCTTGACCAAAAGGAATGAATAAAAGCGACCTACGTGTGACTCATTACTTCCGGGTGTAAACGTCACAGTCTAAAAGTAATAATTAAAAAAAAAAGTAAATGTAAAATAAATGTAATACCAACTTAGGTTAACTAAGTAAACAGTACAATTAAAACAGTTCTATTAAAACAAATAATTACTAAGATCTAGGTAATTGTTAGTCTCATTGTTATGGTTTTAAAGAAAAAAATGTGTAAAAAAAGTTCTGCTTTTGTGAGTACGTGTATTTCTTTTAAATTACATAACCTTTTTATTTTATTATTTTAAATTTATATATTTTGTTAGTAAACTGGAAGAAATTCAGTTGAATAAAACCTTGTTCGTGTTCTTTACGTTAAACTCATATTTTTATAAACGGTTCATCCGGTTTAAAGAAAGCACTAAGTTTAAATAAGACTGGAAATAACTAATTCAATATATAAATAGAAAAATGAAATAAATATAAGCTTTAAGTCTTAAGATAGTAATAATCAAAATGTAATAAATTATTTGTAGTTCAAATCTATGATAAGACAGGCTTTCGAAATAGGCTCGACCAGAAAGATTAAATTGGAACAAAATTATAATCTCCGTGCCATTTTCAAAACAACCCCACAAAAGTAACGGTATCCTGCAGTTGGTTAAATGACAATGGTTGTAAGAAAAATGTAAAAGAAAATGCGCTTATCTGTTTATTTTGACCTGTTTTATTTAATTAAAAAACATTGGCTATAACTGGAAGAGAGCGTTATGTTTTGGGGGTTGTTTAAAAAATAGAATGGAAATAAAGTTAGTTCCGTTTTAATTGTCTTTAATTGCGGCAAGCGCTATAACAAAATCGAAAAATCACTGTTTACATTCGAAATGTTAACTTTTATAGGTTTACAGGTTTGCTGACAAGGCTGGGGGTGTTTAATACAATTATTTTACTAAATTGATTTTTTTCATTTAAAAATAAAATTATTTCTTTTTTAATAAAGTTTTATTTTAAAATATTATAGTTGAATTGTATTCTTTCAATTATATTGGCAAGTAAAATATAAAAGATTAAAACGGAACGAAATTGAAATTTCCATTACATTTTCAATACAATCCCAAAACATAAAGCTTTCCTCGCCAATGAATTGTTTTGATAATATACGTAAAGTGAAATAAATCGAATAGAAAATTAAATGAAAATATATTAAATAATTAAATGTTAAATAGATTTTGTAAATAGTACAGTTGAAATGATTAGAATATTTCCAATATGTAATAAGGTCGAGGTAATTAGTTAAAGAGATTTAATATAATGTGATATGCAAATGAGCATAAGTCATTCGATATGGGGGTGGTTTGTAGACTAGTATATAAAGAAATTAGGCATAGATTCTTATGTCTCCTATAACAGAAACATCCTAAAATGGGTTCTAATGTTTCTCTACCAGGAGAGATCTACCCTCTTACCTCCTTTATATTTCGTTGATGATGGAGAGCTGTACACACAGACAGAAACACACGAACCCTATTACTTTATAAAAATATATATATATATATATATATATATATATACATATATGTATGTATATATATATGTGTGTGTATGTGTATGCTACGAGTGCGGGTGTGTATGTGTATGCTACGAGTGCGGGTGTACATTAGTGTATCATTTAGCAGGAATACATCTTCGTATGTACAATCATTTTTATGTATATGTCTGTGACTGTGTCGGTAAGCAGAGATGCGTTAGTGAATGTCTGTCTCTGTACAATAAGAAATACCTGCCTTTTATAATCGCTTAACACTTACCTATGTGAACACACTATTTGAAAGGTGAGGAGCGGAGTGAAATCTTAAGGAATTCAAAGGTGCAACGCAGAAGATCATGAATGAAAGTAACTTACAATGAAATTTGAAGTTTTTTTTTTAACACAAAGAAACTCTTGGTGTATTGTTTAACACAGCAAAACAGAAGCTTTTCTCTTCTCTTAAACGTGTGCCAATTTGTAAGTAAGTAAATTGCAGGTGCAATCCGGACTGCATTTTTGAAAGCGACCGCACTTGATCACGTCATGTGGGAATTGAAAGACCTGCACACTTTCTCTTACACAACCCCACATACATAAGTATATATATATATATATATATATATATATATATATATATATATATATATGTGTGTGTGTATATATATATATATATATATATATATATATATATATATATATATATATATATATATATATATATATACAAGCATTAACGCATCTATCCGCTATCTATTTCTATCAGTCTTTGTATTTTTCTGTTAAACTCCCTTCCCTATTTTCCACATTTCTGTATCTCGTCGGCCCAGTCCAATTCTCTCTTTGAACAGACACATACGAGGTTCCTTTATATGCATTCAACGATGAATTAATCGACATCAGGGAAGTAAATACATTGTTAAAAATTAAAGTTATTTTCCTTTAGTTAGTACGTATAGTGATGGAAACCCATTTTGGGCCAGTTTAGGATCAGAGAATAAATAACATTTTAGATGTCATCTATTCAAAACAATATAAAAAACATAAACTGTTAGAGTGTTTGTTTAATATGTTTTTCGTTTTAGATGGACAGAAGCAACACATATATACATACCCATTTGCATTTCTTATAATAGTTGTAGGTAGATCGAGATAAATACATGCAATCAAATACGTTACAAAGAAAAACACACGTAATCTATATAAATAAAATAGTACCCGTGTGTGTGTAAATATCTAACAGGTAAACTCTTAAACTACTGATCACATATCATAAAATCTCCCAGGAAATAATATTAATGCACCAAGGGCGGTTTATAGCGAATAATATATTTGCTTACATGCATGCATATCGCATGCAGACATCGACGAATTTACATTTAAAATATTCATTAACGACTAGCCGACATTTTCGTTTTTTAGGCGTATGCGTACATTACCTTTATTTCTTATTTTTTTTATTTTACTTAATACAGAAAACAACATATCTTTTATTTTTAATTTCAATTCTAACTGATGACACCAACTATTTTTTATGTCTTTCTATTGAAAGAAAAAAAAACGCAATCATACATAAATTTTACTAGCGGTTTGGAAATTTTAAGTACCAAAAACCCTATATATCTTTTTTACGGTCTCATATTTCCTTTATTTTATACATATTACTAAGACAAACGAGGGATTACACAGAATACGGAGCGCGCTTAAATAATAACGTTATTATTTAGAAAGTCATTCCTAAGACGGAGAGAGGAAAGTTTTTTTAAAACTATTCTGTGCTTTCACTTAACTATTTATTAAATAAGAAACTGACATGTATTATCTCTATTTTTAATTAGTATTAGTTAACATTAACTATGCCTTTCTCAATTCAATTGCTTCATTAGTCTATTTTAAAGCAAGTGTTGCCTAATTACTAACTGCACTTTGCAATATTATTTTTGTGTAGAATTGATCTTAAATAAGGTGCTATTACAGTGCACATACAAAAATACAAACAATTTATAATGAAATCATGGATTTCGAAAAACTGCTGAGTCATTTTCCAGAAGTGACGTCAATTGTCTAAAAGCCATAATGATGATGATGGGGGCGGGGAACAAGAATTAATATATTGCTTTTAAATACTTTGGAGGCCATCAGGGATTACTGAACCTTTTTTTAGGTAAGGTTGGCGTGTGGTAAATTAGTGCCTGTTCATTCTCCTAAGCATTACCACCAGTTTTCTGTTCATGCAGAGGGGGGACAGGAGATAAGGTCGCTGAAATGCTGCATCAGAATAGATACTACACTTTGATCTTAGCAAAAAGGCCAAGTGAAGCGTAATATAGTTTTCTACTAGACATTATCTTCTTAAAAATGCAAAATAACTGATACAACATATATTTTAAGTGTGGGGGGTATGGAGTAAGCTCAAGAAAATGTTGAAGCATTTTATGATATTATAAACACTTTATTTTATATATATTTTAAAAGGAAGGTAGGGATACCGAGTCGGCCCGGAAACGGCTCGAGCAGTTTACACTCTCAAAAGATTACTTTATTTCACATATATTTTTAATAGTGAGGAGAGGGGTATATGGTGTCACTGTAGAAAATTGCTGCAAGAGTTTATGATCTCCAAATGACTTTATTTCATATGTATGTATAAGAGAGAGAGAGAGAGAGAGAGAGAGAGAGAGAGAAGAGAGAGAGAGTTGCAGCCAAACAGATATGAAATATTGGCAAAGGGTATTGGTGGTTCGCTTCATGGCATATCTGGTGCCAGACGGTCAGATCGAGTTGAGAGGGCAAAACCATTTGTATCTTCCGGGGGCTAAGTTTACTTGGGAAGACCTCTCAGAGCGAAATATCACTCCAAAAATCAGGAAGGAAATCAAAGGAGCTATATGGTACGTCATTTTTTCACCTGCATCATAATGTCAGTCGTAAGGCACAGCATACGGGTCGCTATTTATTTTTGTAACAAAGTTATCCAGGCTAGTGATACATTTTTAGATATGTATGTTGCAAACATAGAAAGCTTGCTTGCACAACTAGTGCCTCTCCAAGACAATTGAGAAGCAATGTGGAATGAAGCTAACCCCTTTGCACCCAGATTGCAGATAAGAGTAAACTTATTTAAGGTCCTTATTACCACTGCAAGAAAAAGGCCAAGCTTTCATGATGAGGATACAACTGATGAAAATGTGAATGAAATGAATGAAGCAGTAGAACCCCAATAGGGAACCCCACTTCCGAAGGCATATAGTTTGTATAGTCTTGGATAATATTATTAGGGGCTTTACAGTTCTTTGCAGTGCAGCAAACACATTTCAAATATCTTCACCTTCTTTGGAACTACCAGTCGGAAAATGAACTGAACCGCAAAGCAGATAAACTAACAGAAATGCATTCTAAACACGTCAGCAGTAGAAGACCTTGTACAGGAATGAATCACATCACAATCCTTCACAATTTCAATTTTGGTACAAAACAGTTGGGTGCATTGGAACTACTTAATGCCTTGGCAGAGCACCAACTAGAAAGTATATTTCCAAACCTCTGTATCAGTTTGAGGATTTTCCCTACAGCACCAGCCACAGTAGCATCAGCAGAAAATAGCTTAAGAAAGCTTAACTCATTAAAAATTATCTCAGATCTGCCATGAATCCGGATCATCTGAACCACCTGGCTATTGAGTTCGACATTTAAAACAAATAGATTCGACACAGTTATTCGTAGTTTTGCCAACAAAAAGCAACAAATTAAACAATTTACCAAAATCTCTATCATTTTATTCATTTTATATAGCCTGTAGCCTTCAGGAAACAGTGAGCAATTGTGATTAATAATTCAGGTATGTTTATGAATAATTATTGATATGGACATGCATAAAGTTTGATTAAGAAAAACATTTATCTGTATGAAACATGTATGAATGTTTTATGACTTTTATGTTTATTAATTATTAAATCAGGAAAATTTTGTCCTTCTGTTATGGGTATTAGAAGTATAGTTTTATTGCAATTGTATTTTTTAATGAGAATTGTTATACGCATGTAAAACTATAATAAATATAAGAATCTTTCTAGTTATAGTTTTGAAAATCATCTATGATTTATAATATTAATAAAATTTAAACAATCTTGGCGTCTTTTTATTTGACTTTATACTAATCTGCAGTTAGTTTCTTACACATTTCCAACTGTCATAGATACATGTATAGTGCAAATGAATCATATATATATATATATATATATATATATATATATATATATATATATATGACTGTTGTTGGAAAGTGAGGACAGAGGGCCCAGAAAAAGGTATCGCACCAGCACAGTTTTCCTACCTGAGGCTCTGTATATATTGATTTTATATATAGTATATAATATATATTGTAAAGATATATATATATATATATATATATATATATATATATATATATATATATATATATATACGATATGATGATTATTCAATTTTATTCGTTTTAAATTTAGGAAGACGTATGTATAAATACAAATTTAGTCAGTATTATGGAGCATAAAAAAAATCAAAATTATTATTCAAACTTATATATTTAAAGTTCAGAATAATGAATTAATTAATCTAATTTAACAACAATCAATATATCATTTCGCCTTTGAACAGTTTTTATTTGTTTTCTACTCCATATTATTGGCCAAATTGTTGCAAATGGTTAAATCTATTTTCTGTCACTCTTCATTTCTTTATAATTTCTTCATTCTCACCATTTTGCTTAGATATGACACAATTTGTCAATGAGATTTAGGTCTGGGGATTGAGGAAGCCACATCATTAGTGTAATCTATTTTTTTCTCAAATCAACCTACTGAAATTTTGACGTATTGCATGAGGCTTTGTTTTCTTGAAAGACTAGATTACTTGCAATGTTATTATTAAATATTTCATTCAAAGAAATTTGATAAACCTAAGCCGACATGTTAGTATTTACAACACTCCAATACCTAAAGAAGCCATGCAGCTCCAAACTATTACGATTCGTCCTCAAAATTTGACAGTTTGCATCACACAATCAGAATAAACTAAATCTTTATCATCGGCAAACATAAACCACTCCAGCGACGCAACGAATCTGAAGAAAAAGATGATATTTTTTTTTTACAATACTTGAATTGTTGTTATGGATGTACATTCACATACAAATTTTAATTGTTATTTTTAATGTTTCGGAAATAAAAGCTATTAATTTACCTCAATGTTACTTTAGTTTGACGAAACAATTTTGACCACTTCATCAGGTGTCACATTTTCATGTCTTCTTTTTTCAAATTCTAGTCGTTTTTTTCTTGTTGGCCTGAGACAAATATTGTTTCTTCATTACTTTGAATCTTTTTAATTCCTATTTTAATAACTGTCTTCTAACTGTTCTAGCTGATCTGTTTATGTTTGAAACCTCTCTATGTTCAAAAGCAATCTCTGAAGAATTTTCTACATATCTGCAAGGGATGCTATTTTTTTACGACCTTGTACATTTTAATCGTTGTTTCTTGAACATTCGCTCTTTCTGGCAATTTCTACGTCACATTATTCTTCACCAGGTAAACCAACTATTTGTGCCACTTTAATCGATGAGAATTGCATCTTTGAAAGACTTTCCAATTAAACATCCTAATATAGCAATTCCAGTGATCAAATATTACCTGCCAAATAAGATAACACTACAGAATATTCAATAACCTATATCTATCAGGTATAACTGTACTCCATATCAAATGTTCTCTTGTATCTATACTGAGCATACCTTATCTTTCAGTCTTACTACATATCCGGTTTGGGCACCAAATCAGAATTTCTAATAGCAAGTAAATTATACTCTAACACTTATCCTTATCCTAAACCTACTAAACCATATCTAACCATACATTCCTAAACCTACAAAACTATATCTAACCATACATTAACTCGTCTCTCTCGATCCAATACTGTAGCAAATTTAGCTGCTTCCACTGCATGAATTTTTACCTATACCCTCTCCCAGTAAAAATGAAAATGGAAAGCATAATAATGCCCTTTTTTAACCACGTTTGAGGAGTGAAAATTTTCTGTAGAAGCTAACCTAAATGCCCGATTTTTTCAGGAGATATTAACCTAAATAACCAATAAATATTAACTACCCATGCGGGGTCGCAGAAATACCTGGATTAGGACCCAGACGCCGGGCGACCCCCCTCGGAGCTGATGGACCTGTAGGTCTTCCCAAGTCATCCGTCTAGGAGAAGGAAAACTCTGAAACTAAACTTAGGGGAGGGAGGCCTTTTCAGTCCTGGACGACAACCTTCCTAGAGCTGGTGACTCAAACATATCACCGGTTGGCAAACCTAAACTGCTTAAGGAGGAGATAGACTCTGTCTATCGCCCGGCTTTCATACTCCTTCTTTGCCTATTGGCCAGGCGTAGAGGTACTATGACAGGGACTCGTCTGAATCACCCAGTGGTAAACCTTGTTTCCTGACTAGGGCAATGAACGTCGCTTTTCCCCACTCCCGCCACATCTCATCCCCCTAAACTGGACACAGTGGGGTGCTTCAGTGCCATATATGTCGGTGCAGTTGGACTGGGCTGGCTTTGCCTAATGGATTGGGGGTACCGGATTGACAGTTCCTGGCTGTTGTTTCCGACTGATAGTACAGGTGCCCTAACTCTTTGGTAGCGCTTAGAGCGGCTGCTCCATCAACAGTTGTAAAATATCGGGATGTTTGTAGTGCCATGTCGCGCATGGAAAGGGACCCTGCACTCATCCCCGGTGGGCTTTCCTGAGGCCACAATCCTGTGGGTGAGGACAGCTGATGGTCTACTTGTATTGCATGTCTGGTATTCTGCACAACTACTTGTCCGGCACCCCTCACTCACCCTAACTGAAGCTTTTAAATAAAATAAAATGAAATGAAAGCTCAAGCAAAAGTTACGTCTAAACCAGGACAAAACTCAAAGAAGACCAACCTGCCTCCTCCCTTGAGGCTTGCATTTACTAATATCCGCGGGCTTAGAACTAACTTAGATGATGTTGAGTAATTTCTCCTTGTAAACACCCCGGATCTCTTAGAATTAAGTGAAACTAACCTTCACTCCTCCATTCCCTCTAACCACTTTAACATGCCTGGTTATCTCCAACTCTACCGTAAGGACTCGGACAGACATATGCATGGACTTGGAGTCTATAATCGTAACACCCTCCCCCTGACTAGAGAAATAAAACTAGAATCAGAAGACCAGGCCTTTATGTGCTTCAGACTAAATATGCAACACAATATTAGCTACTTGTATTTTCTCTACTGCTCTCCCTCAAACCAAGACTGTACCCTAATAAACAACGTCTCAGACAGCATAGATACAACACTCTCCCTCGATACTAGCGCACAAATACATGTATTTGGTGACTTCAATGTCCACCACAGTAACTGGCTAGGATTCTCTAATCACACAGACGTAGCTGGTAGCGCAACACATAGCTTCTCTATATCCCATTCCCTATCTCAGTTGGTTACATTTCCGACACGTTTCCCAGACCAGCACGATCAACATGCCTCACTTCTAGATCTCTTTCTGACAACGGTCCCCAATGACTGTACAACAAATGCCCACATCCCACTCGGGAATGCTGATCACGCTGTGATAATGGTAGAAATCAGCCTAAATTCTCGCCCTAAAACTGAAGACCCACTACTCAAAACAACGAGGTATTACAATAAGGCTGATTGTGAAGCCATCAGGAAGCTCATCAGAGATGCCCCATGGCAAAATATCTTTACTCTTCCAGCGGAACAGTGTGCAAATGAGACCACTGAATGGTTCAAAACTGCTATTGAAGCACATGTTCCCGCACGGAAATTCTATAGCAAGCCCAACTCTCCCCAATGGTTTACTTCTGCTTATGCAGCTGCCATATGTCAAAGGCAGCATGCGTTCCACAGATTCAACCGACATAAGTCCAGCTCAAATAAACAGAAGTTTATAGAAGCTAGAAATAATTGTAAGAGAGTGATAGAAACAGCTAAGACAGATTACTCTGTAACCACCAGAAAGCGCGTCGAAGCACAGAAATTAGAAACCCGGGATTTTTTGGAAAATCTACAACAGCATAGTTAATAATGGACAGTCAACTATTCCTCCACTAACAAACAATCATGAGGTTGCTTGCACGGCAACTGACAAGGCTAATCTGCTTGCCAGTCGGTTTGCCTCAAACTCCACACTGAACTCGGTACACCACTCACTCTCTGATTTTCCTCTGCGAACAGACGCCACACTAGACGATTTGGAAATCACCCCTTTCTCAGGTACATGCTATTATAAAAAACCTAGACACCTCAAAAGCGTGTGGACCACATCTCATCCCGGCTGTGCTATTAAAAAAATGCTCTGCCGAGGTTGCTCCAGTTCTCTCCAAACTTTACAATAAATGCCTTAACGAATCTTGTTTTCCCGACTGCTGGAAAACCGCCTCGGTGGTACCAGTCTTCAAGAATTCTGGTGAAAGAACTGCCCCACTAAATTATCGCCCCATTAGCCTCCTCCCGCTTTTCGCCAAAATATTTGAGTCCTTAGTTAATCAAGCCCTAGTCCAGCACCTAACAGCTGCTAAACTCCTGACTGACAAACAATATGGGTTCAGGCAAGCCCGTTCAACAGCAGATATCTTAACTGTAGTTACTGAACGTATATACCGTTCATTAGATAAAACAGGGGATGGTAGAGCGGCGGCCCTTGATATATCTAAGGCTTTTGACAGGGTATGGCACGATGGTCCTCTAAGGAAAATTAGATCATATGGAATCACTGGAAGAATTCATAATGTAATTAAATCCTTCTTAAGTAATAGAAAAATCAAAGTTGTCCTCGACGGTCGTACATCCAAACAATATGAGATAAATGCGGGAGTACCTCAGGGATCTATCCTTAAACCTCTATTATTCCTGATATTCATAAATGACCTCCCTGATAAAATTGTTTCGGAGATGGGTATAATTGCTGATGACACCACTCTCTATAACAGATATGAGTGGAAAACAAATGAACACATATCCAACGAAATGGCAGAAACACTAGAGGATGACCTCCAATCCGTAGTGGAATGGGGACAAAAATGGATGGTCACATTCAATGCTGCTAAGACTAAGCTTGTTTCCTTCAATAACTACAAGAAACCTTCTCTGCCACCAATAGCAATGGCCAAGAACATATTGCCTGAAATTACTTCTTTTAAACTCCTCGTCCTAACGTTTACAAGGAATATGAACTGGAATAGATACATTGAGAGCATTGCCAAGGCTGCTGCAAGGAAGGTTGGCTCCCTCTACCGTGCTAGAAAGCTACTTACGCCTGACAGTATCCTATACCTCTATAAGGCAACCATTCGCCCATGTATTGAGTACTGTTGTCACATCTGGGCTGGTGCATCTGCTGCTTGTCTCTCGCTCCTGGACAGGGTTCAAAAGAGAGTCGCCTACCTGATAGGTCCTGTCATCAAGGCTTCAGCCTCTGTCCCATAGACGAGATGTTGCATCCCTCTGCCTGTTCTACAAATACTTTAATGGTGAATGCGCTGACGAACTGCAAACACTTGTACCTCCCCGACGTAACTACCCCCGAAAAACCCGACAAGCTACTAAGTCTCATCCTTTTACAGTAGAGATCCCTAGGTGCAAGAAAGCATTTTACTCCAATAGTTTCTTCCCCAGAACTGCGGGTCTTTGGAACTCCCTTCCGGGATTCTGCTTGTGTAATGTTAACAAACATCTTTCTACTCATCTCCCTTCATAATGACCCCGCTAATTAAGTCCCTGATAGTAGCCCCCTGCTTCAAAGTGGCACTGTGCCTTGTTTGGGGTGAAAATTGAATAATAAAAAACAAGTATGACAATACATCATTTTGAATATTGGAATGAATTTAGTATGAATCTTAGCTAACCTGTTTGAAAGAAGCTTTAATGCAAATAAATACTACAATCTACTGTAAAATATTTCACATGTACTCTGAACTGGTAACAGTGCAATACTTAACCTTCAAATGTGTAGGTTTAAACTATTATCAAAGTTATTATTTATTATAGGTACTCCATAGATATATATTTTATTAATATAAAGAAATTTACATGCTAATGTTGCGGACGAATAATAAAACCAAAAAATTCCTCATTGGTGACTCAATAAATAGATACTTCCCACAGAAGAAAACGATCCTCAAAGTTTATAACAATTGTACATATGAACACGATTTTTTTATGTTTCCCACTATGAAACCATAATTAATAATTTCACAATTATTAATCCCTTATCATTTTTTTTTATTTATATTGCTCTATGTAATTATAGCTATCGAGTTATCATAACTGCCATACTGAGAGCACAACAACTTTAAATATATTTTTTACCGACAGTTTGCTCATGTAGACACTATAATATATATATATATATATATATATATAATCTTGTGTGTAATTGGGTATGTCTATGCAGATTTACATATCTTGATATATATATATATATACATATATATATATATATATATATATATATATATATATATATAATTAAATAAAATTATATATATATAGAACAATTCGAACACCCAGCGTCAGCTAAAAGAAAATCGAAGGTTGGAGTGTTTGTACTTAGTTGTTAGGGTCGTCCGTTTTATCAATGGCTAAACGTACGGATGTTGATAGATTCGAGGAGACATCGCCGCAAACACCTGGCCCTTACCGACTGAAATGTTTGCATTACACACGAAACATGGACCCTAGACAAATAGACACAGAGTAACCCTGCATTGTGACTTCAGTGAATAGCAAATAACAAAACGTTTGCAGCCGGATTTACGTGCCGTTTGAACAGGAGAGAACTCGAGGCCGTGAAAACGGAGAAAAGCGAAAAGGATGAGAATATCCTCTTTCCATTTTCTCATGTGGATGAGTAGCACAGGAAATGTCTTTCCCATAAAGCAACTATCTTCATTCTGTCTTTATAAGATGGAAGAATATTCCCCAATTCTGCGTTGCTAAAGACAAATGATTAATACCGTTTAAAACCCTAATACATTTTTATACTATTCGTGGCAAAATTCTTTAGATCTGCTTCAAGTCGAAAGATCAGTGCTAATATTCGACGCAATAAATAACAAAATAGTTTGCACGTAGCATCATACTAGAAATATCTACTACCAACATATTATCCATATATAAAATTATATGAATATCCGACCCAGGAGAGGGAAATTAATTTTCTGAAAAAGAGGGTTTCGCACTAATTTTATGCCCGCTTAATGTAAAGATATGATAATATAATTCATTATTTCGTGACTTCTTATTGCGATTTCCATTATAAAACTCTATTACATAATTTGTGTCTTACAAATATATAAAAGTTAACACTTAATCCAAGAGGCTAAGAAGAAAATTGAAATGAAAGTAATCTTTCAAAATAATGTGTAACAACTATCAAAGTAATCCAATGCAAATATGAAATATCGTCATTCACTAATGTTAGCCTGTGCCTACTACGCCTCTAAAAACCAACTACTCAATCAAGAATCTAGAATTTGAAGAATATAAATTAATTAATGAGACTAAATTTTAAGATTTAAATGTTACACTATATTCCATGAACAAAGCTTCTTTCTTAGAACTGCACGCCTGTGGAACTCTGTTCCGTCTGCCTGCTTCCCTCCGGACTACAACTTGGATGTCTTCAAGTCTAATGTTAACAAATTCCTAATGAATCGCCCCCTTAAGTAAACACTTCATCAAATCTCCACACTAACGTAATGTACTTGCAATAACCCTTATCCCTGAGTGGCTTCCGGGCCTTGATAAGTGGTGATCACTGCGTAAAAATATATATATATATATTTTGTAACATGTCTTTACCCCATTGCGATGAAACTAAATCAAACTAATAATGGATCATATATATATATATATATATATATATATATATATATATATATGTATGTGTGTGTGCGTGCGTGTGTGTGTTTGTGTGCGTAATTTAACTACTTGGTGCGGTGATAAAATATAAATGAATAACAAAAGGTTCTAATTAAGATGGTTTTGTATCTGGAAAAGTCCTATTCGTAGGCTGGAAAACTTTTATTATATTTTCCTTCTTCGCGGAGATGAAGTCCAATCTTGTGCAAATTCTAAGAGGAGCAGTCATATTATTATGGCAACACCGTGATTATACAATCGGAGCCAATATTGTGACGAATAAAAGAATAACTTTCACAAAATGAGTAAATTTTTGTGTATCCACTCCTACTAACCAGATATCTGTAAAGTATATATATATATATATATATATATATATATATATATATATATATATATATATATATATATATATATATATATACTGTTTTTAATAAATATGCATATGAACATAAATGGAGAGAGAGAGAGAAAGGGAGAGAAAGAGTTATATATTTCCTTAGTCCTAAGTGTTTCGAAACTTTAAGGATTTGTTCGAATATTGCATCAAATAACTGTTGAAAATTTTCTTTTGTCTTGTATATGTATGTGTGTATGTATATATATATATGTATATATATATACATGTGTGTGTGTGTGCGTTTGTCTGTGTACACACACATGTATATATATATATATATATATATATATATATATATATATATATATATATATGCGTCTTTGTGTGTGTATGTGTGCATAACTCACCCACACACAGATATGTACATATATACGCGTGTGTATATATTGAAGCTTACATTCTAGTAAACTGTTTTTTTTTAATTATTCTGTGGTTTACTCATTGTTCGTCTTTATTTACATTACAAAATGAATATATATAAGATCGCAGTGTATTATCTGTTCTGAGGCTACACTGTTGTTTGTCAATGTAGACGAAAACATATTATTCTAAGTTTATTTTAATTTTTTCCTACCCCTGGTGTGCCCCTTTTGTGGGAGCTGGTTCTATCCCACATCATAAACAGCTCCTAGAGAAACAAAAACATAGTAATAATGTTTATGTTCGTGGTGTACCTCTTCCGACAGGCTCTATGCTATTTATACTGACGAGTGTAAGGAAGACAACATATGAAAATTATTTTTATTAAAAAGGCAAAGTTCTAAATTATCTTCATTCCTATGTTAAGTGTAAGTGTTTGCTGGCCATGTGGTAAAAGTACAGAAAATGGTGGCTAGGTTCGAATCGCATGACCGGCAGGAATTGTAACCCTACACTGATGATTGCGTACGCATGAACACCTAGTGTCTGTAGGTATAAATGAGTAATTATTATTTAATTATAATCATCAAGCACTTTTTCAGTATACTTTGGAGTATCACTGTCTGAGAAATTATAACTAAGCCAGTCAGTATGCTTCTATATTATGCTAACGATATCTTCTCGTTCAAGCACTCTATATTGTCATTTTATTGTTTCAATTTCGCATTAAACAGTTTTTTTTATTATTCTCTTCATTCCAGTGGCAATTGTTTCGTGGCCCTGAAGTAAAGGTTTAGTAAATGATGGCTGGATTCGAATCTCATGACCGGAGACCCTATACAGATGATTGCATTAGCACAGGACTCTAGTGCCTTTAGAGGTAAATGAGTAATTATGATTTCATCATATATATATATATATATATATATATATATATATATATATTTCAGAATGTGTGAGAGAATATATAATTATTTCCACAGCCAGACAACATCGCAGCTCTTGTGTGCGTGTGTGTATATATATATATATATATATATATATATATATATATATATACGTATGTGTATATATATATATATTCGTTGATTCAAGAATGTGTATACGAAGCTTCATGCCTTCTCTCTCTTTTTTCTTTCTTTGCTTTCCCTTTTTCTCTCTCTCCCTCTATCTACATCTCTATCCACCTCCCTTACCCTCTCTCTCTCTTTCTCTCTGTCTGTCTGTCTGTCTGTCTGTCTCTCTCTCTCTCTCTCTGTATATATATATATGTATATATATATATATATATATAGCATAGCTTTGAAATTTGTTTAATGTTTCTCATTCTGTTTGTTTTGTTCCCCTCCCCTCTCCCACTTTACGCTAAAAAGGAGACAAAAGCAAGACAAAAAGCGCACGATTTAATAAGGTGTGGTCTCACTGAGATGATGACGACCCGTAATACGATTATGAAAATTGACTTCTGCAGCCGGCCATAAGACTTCTGTCACTAATTAAACAACAGAAGGCTTTTCATCTAATCTAAAACAGATTACTTGATTAAGCAATTTTGTAATTAATTCTTTGACAAGCCTACTTTCAACACGATTAATCCGCGCCAGGTTTACGCGGCCCCACGCTTTCATTCACAGGTGCCATCCATCCCACATACGACACGAAAGCCTTCGTCTCGTTATCTATCTTTTCTCTTGTTCTTCCTCTTTATTTCGTTCTCTCTATCTTTTAAATTACATTTAATATCTCTCTTATATAACCCTTTTCTTATTTGTGATTGTTTCGCTTCTTTTCTAGATACCGGCGGCATGTTTACCCTCTTTTTTTTTTTAACTTTATATTTCATTATGTTTTTTCTATTCCGCACGGCATCCGTCTCCCATTGGAGAAAATCATTAATCTCGTTATTTTTTCCTATTATCTAATTCATCTTCATCTTCATCCTTTTACGTTGCTTTTCCTTACAATTCACAAAAAAGTATATTCCCAATCGATTTTATCGATTACATATTTAAACCTACTGACATTTAATTTTGTTCAACATTATTAGACAAGAGGATAAGCTTTTATTTCAAAGAAAATATAATATTATCACGACTCATAAAGAACCAGAAACATTTAGTAACGGATATGTGCTTGTTTTACAATTAAATTTCCAAGAATAATAATATCTTCTATATTTGCTGATTTGATGACATCCGATTCTAGCATACGTGTGTATATATATACTCATGGAATTGATTAATAATTTCATTTATCAGTTAGGTTGTTGCATTATGGATGACCATATTTTATGTAGTGCTTGCATCAACGAGTGTTAATTTTCCAAGGGAAGAACTAGATGCATATCGAAGTGACATAAAATTTGGGAAATAAAAAAGGATAGATAACAAGAAAAGAAACTTAAAATTAAAGTACGGGGTCCAAAAAATTAAAGTGGAAGTACGGTCTAATGAATCATGACGTCATGTGTATCGTGGTTCACTATGAAAACAAAGTTTAAGTTTGTATAAGTGGAGCAGCACAAGACCCCTCACCACTAAGGCGTTAATTATTAAAGGAAAACTTTGTTAAGGGCAAAGCCCAAAATTCCTGTTTTCCGTGTCCATCTATGATTACTTAATAAGATAGTTAATTAATTAATTAATCGAGAGAATAGTGCTCTCTCTTTCATGTGTAAGTCATTTCGTCCTTCAAATAAACGAAATATAACGAAAACTCCAAACGAGCAGCTTACCTGCCTTTTCTATACCCGTTAAAAAGTTGTATTTGCATAGCTCAATTGATGAGTAACAATAACTATAAGGATTACAAATACAGAGACATTACTGAGGAAATCATAAGACAAAACTGACCTAGTCAGCAACGAAGACGAATGATAGTTAGAAAAACGTAATCCCCTCCTACACGTGACTGTAGCGCATCATGAGAGGCGTGTAAAACGAAAAGGACCAAAATAGCATGCACAAAATCACTTTAAAAAAAAAACATTACAAGGTAACTGTGCATCATATATTTTTCATATTAAGATATGCATATATATTATCCATTCCATATTTTCTAATTAAATAACTAATATATTCAGGAAGTTTCCATTTGCGTCTCTAGCTCATTTCTATTTTTGCTAGTAATTCATAGGCGTCACTGTATATGAGTTTGTTTATTATTATATGTCCATTTACAGGTTTTTTTTTTAATTTTTGAATGTGGGAGTATAGTTTTGATGAACAATTGTGGAAATAGTGTCTCTATTAATCCCACCCACCCCCACCCTGTATTCGTATTCCTTCTGTGTGTTCCTAACCAAGGAAATGTACAGTTACTCCTCTTGCTTTTTTCATCTTTTCCTCTTTTATTGTATAATACGTCTTTCCTAGAATTTGTTCGGTATTTTTATATTCCCTTTTCAGCTTAATCTACTCGCCCACATAACATCATTTGCTTCCGTCCAAACTAATCTACGCATGCTCATTTCCCTTTTTTCAGCAATCTTTTACAAAAAAAAAAAAAAAAATCCCGCAAAAACGCGTACATGTCTTCCTTCCAGAAAACAAGACATGCACAAGCAAAATGGTGTCCAATCTATTCTCCATTTTATTACAAGCTATTCCTGATAGCGGTTCATGTCTCGAATAATATTTTCGTCATCGCGGAAGGGTAGGAAGATTTCAGCTGAGTAAAACGATCGACAGGTCAACATGACTGACAACAGTAGAGGTCAGGTAGGCGCTTATTTACAGCAGCAACTTTGATAGTTTTCGAGCCTATTTGATAACCATATTTACTAAACAATAAACACAGACAGATTATTAATATTTCATTAGAACTAAACCGAAGATACATTTTAACTTTTTTCGTTTGAAAACATCTTCCGGAAGAATATTTATTTTCAGGTAAAATACTACCCGCAATTCGATTACTATCAATCTTACATCTACACATTTAAAAAAAAATTGTTAACGAAAATTTGATAGCGTTACTATATAGATCTATTTTTATCTTAAATCTATATATCTATAAAAGTTCAATTGTGTATGTGTATATTTCCTGACACATCTAATCTTTTCAATTTTGAGTCTACAGATTCGAGGTTTACAAGAAATTAAACATTACAAGCAATTAAAGGGTATTGCGATTACGGAAAATCATTTTAATGGGTTTTCGGCCAGAAATTTTGCTGGCAAGGAGTCAAAGTTTAACGATTTGACCTTTGAAAACACTACCAAACTCCTTCGCCAATTTTGGAGCTAAACACTTCAAATTTTAGATGTAGGTTACCTAGACATGAGTCATACCTTTTTCCATATATATATATATGTATATATATATATATATATATATATATATATATATATATATATATATATATATATATATATATATATAAAGTTATGAACAGTACACAGGGCCCGAGTAAAGCCGAACTGAACTGCAAGTACTAAACAACATCATAATAAATTATTCATTCTTTTTTTCTCAATCCTTAATACCTTAAAATGTTTGTAATTTGATGAGAATCAACTTGTATATATGTGAAAACAATTACCAAAAGAATATTTATTTACAAGGAAAATAAATACTAGTCATTCGTAATCTACATCTTTGTGTTTACTTTTTTAAATATTTTCTTAAAAAATTGGTCACTACTTATCAAAAACTCGGATTTCACTGAAGGATAAGGGTTAATGTGTGTACGGTATTCATTGGGTCGAGGATGTAGTCATCGTTAGTTGTTAAAATTTAATATAACATGATTATTTAAGAAGACGGTTCTACAAGAACTTGTTTACGTTGGACTTGAAGACGACATCATTGTAGTCAGCTACAAACCAGTCAAGCGGAACAGAGTTCCACAGGGAGGCAGTTTTAGAATCAAGCTTGGTTCACGGAATCCACGTTTAGGTATAGGCACCGATAGTTAGTGAGGGGAATTTTCATTAGTCATTTCGGTAAGACGAGTATTTTTTTCTTTTTATGTATAAAGATTGATTAGGGGACGTATAGCATTTGACATGAAAATAACTATGTAGAAGAGAGAAACTCGCAAGGTCTTCAGTGAGAAAGAGGTTGTAGAAAAGAGAAAGAACTTGTTTACGTTGGACTTGAAGACGACATCATTGTAGTCAGCTACAAACCAGTCAAGCGGAACAGAGTTCCACAGGGCTGCAGGTTTAGGATCAAGCTTGGTTCACGGAATCCACGTCTAGGTATAGGCAGCGATAGTTAGTGAGGGGATTTTTCATTAGTCATTTCGGTAAGACGAGTATTTTTTTTTCTTTTCATGTATAAAGATTGATTAGGGGACGTAGAGATTCGAGCTCAGGCGAGCATTTGACATGAAAATAACGATGTAGAAGAGAGAAACTCGCAAGGTCTTCAGTGAGAAAGAGGTTGTAGAAAAGAGAATTTAATTTTTAAAACTCATAAATTTTATTTAAATTATATCCGTAGGAACTTTGTGAACAATGTATTTTATGAAAGATTATTTTGCTAATTTACATTCTTTTATTAAATCATTTTAATTAATTATTGTTAATATTTGTAAAATGCAATGATATATATATATATATATATATATATATATATATATATATATATATATATATATATATATATATATATATACTAGCATTTTAGCCCGTCTTGGCCCGGAAGTTTTGAGCAAAAAAAAAAAAGCGGTCATTTTTTTAAACTTTGCCCCCTATTATCACCCCTTAATTAGATCCATGTCCAAGGAACCTATATCTAAAATTTAAAGTGTTTAGACCCAAAATTGTCGAAGGAGTTCTCAAATGTCATTTCGTTGAACATGGACCCGATAACAGCCAAGTTTCAGGCCGAAAACTGATCGCAAAGATTTTCTCAAATCTCAGTATCCTGTATATCAAATTTTGAGCCCGTAGACTTAAAATTGACATAATTATTGCGTAAGAAAATATACACAGACACACACACACAAACACAGACACGTTCACTTATATATATATATATATATATATATATATATATATATATATATATATATATAAAGTAAACATATATTCTACCTTAGATCAGTACTTCTGCAGCTTGAACACATGTGTAAATGCTGTTCTTATACTACACTTCACATTTTATGTCGAAGAATTCTAGACTGAGGAGTTTTTTTTTGTTTCTATCAAGATTGCCCCTATTTAGGGGAGGCTGGATTTTCCCCTCTTTCAAAACAGACCTTGCGTCTTGCATTGTTCTCCTGGGGAGAATTAGGTACAATAATATCAGCGCGTCTCCATTTACGCTGAACCTCCACAGAAGGATCAACATCTTACATATGAAAGGGTCCCCTGTGCAATTTAAATAGCCCCCGCTGGTAGAATATTATATTCATAAGCACTCCTTCGTTGCTTATTTGCTTATATTCTTATTCCAGTCAGAGGGCATTACAAATTTAGAATTTTGTAAGTTCTGGAAGGTGAACATCCGACATACGGCACTGTATCAACCAGTATCAACCAGGTCATTAATAATCTTTGGATTATTAATCGAACTAGTGTTCTTACCTGAAGTGATATTTACACAACGTTTCAGTCAATGTAACAGGGCCCTGTCGGTGGGGCATTAGAATACGCCGACTGCCCCCCCCTGCAGAGGGTAAAAGTCCCTCAATGGGAGTCCTGGATATGACCTTAAACTATATCCAGTGGTGTGGCCCCAGCTTGTGGGCTTTGGGGTGTGTGGAGCCACCCGTTAATTACCATTGCTCCTTATTCAACTCTGACCCGGAGTGGTAGTACCTGTTAGGGTCCCAACTATGGGTTAAATAGAAACCGACGTGAAAACAACAAATATATTCTATTAAAAAAGATTTTCTTCAAAATCTTTGGATCCGGCATTAAATAACCCGAAAAGGGTTGATATGCCGTAAAACAAAAACAACCAACCAACCAACCAACCAACCAACCAACCAACCAATGTAACACTCGACCTACTCTAGGTGTATCTTGACAAACTCGGAAATCTTTCTGTCGAAATCGAGAATCAGGCGGAATTTTAAAAGAAGGTTTTATTTAATCCATGGCGGTAACGTGTTCTTGTTCCATCAGCCATTCCTATGTAAAATAAGTAATTGCGGCGAAGTGAATGCGTTACTTGAAAAACATTAATTTACAAATTACAACATTCTGGAGATTGACAGTTCAATCCTCAGTGCTTACGATACTGCAAAAAAAAAAAAATGTGGATTACTTTGAACTTTTACTCAGTCATGGTTGAAGTACAAATAGCATGCGACTGCTGCGGATTAAATAAATAATTTCGATCGGCAAAATTCCGAAATTCAACAAAACACTTTCAAAGAATGTCGAACTGTTTTGAAAATAACACTCAAAGTGAGAATAGTATTCCGAAGATTCCAAATAATACGAGCAATAAATCCTTATCTCAAAATGAAAAAAAAACCCAGTAAGGTCACGTTTCTTATTAGGAAATCTCCAGCTACGTTTGATTAATCGCACCGAAATGCGAATGATAAAACGCGTTTCAACAAGTGTTTGTTCGAGTAAAACCTCGAACACAGATCTTAAAATCCGATTCTTTCCATTGCTTTCTTACGTACGAAATGTTTGTGTTGTAATTGAAAGCCAGGCTTATTTGTTAAAATGACACCAACTAGTGACACAAAGCAGCAATGCAGAATCTAATTAATTCATCAAAATAAACAAACGATTTTCCTTGCTCGAAATCACGTTTTTAAATATTACGAAATATGTTAATAAATCCAATTAAATTCAGACACGAAAATTAAACATTACAAGAAATTAAAGGCAAGCAATTATGCTCGTCCTATACGTAGTGTTCAATAATATCTACTATTATATAAAAAGAAACTTTGTCTGTGTGTTTGAGTTCGTTCCCTATGAACTCGACACGGCTTTTATAATATGCCACACGATTTGATAAAATTTCACACGAAGATACTATTTGTGATTATCGCTGTTCTTAGATAGGTTTTGAATCAGAATATCCTCGATTAGTATCCACAATTGATAATCGAATTAATCTAATGTAAGAAAGAACAGTCGGTTTTGACTAAAGTCAACACCTTACACAGCCTGACACAACAAGTGGTTGGAGAAGTTTTATTACCACAGAAACCGGAAGACTTGGCATATAAAATCAACAGTATGTTCTTTGATATGACAGAGGCGTATTACAAATAACTGTTCCTGTTTAAAACACATATACACCATGATACTTGACCTTTTTTATTAATTTTAAACTAAAATTCAAGCAATTATCAGCACAGAAACATTAACGCCCGGCATATAAAATAGATAGTAGGTTCTTTGATATGACGGGGGCGCGTTTAGAATGCGTCTTTCTGTTGAAAACACATTTACACCATGATACTTGACATTTTTTAATTAATTTTAAACTGAAATTCCAGCCATTATTAGCACAGAAGCATTAAAGCCAAGCATATAAAATAGATAGTAGTTTCTTTGATATGACGGGGACGCGTTTAGAATGCATCTTTCTGTTGAAAACACATTTACACTATGATACTTGACATTTTTTTTATTAATTTTAAACTGAAATTCCAGCCATTATTAGTACAGAAGCATTAAAGCCAAGCATATAAAATAGATAGTAGTTTCTTTGATATGACGGGGACGCGTTTGAAATGAATCTTTCTATTTAGGCCACAACTAAATCATGATATTTGAGTTCTGCATTTTAAACCTTATTGCAAAATAATTTTATAAAATCAACAGAATCGTCTTTTCAGTGCAATGTAGATTACATCGTACTGTGAAATAATCATTGGGAGGTGGCATGTGAAGCTTCTCCCGGTGCACCACGAGTTGTACCGAACTAGAGCAGGCAATCAATTAGTTTAATTGAAAGATTCGCGATTTCACCGATTTCGACGACACTAAAAATCTGGGAGTGTGAAACGTTCCTTGATCGCCATTCAATCTCATGCAACGTGAAGTCTTACTGCTAGTAAATATTTCAACTTTATTTGTCAATATCTATCAAATAAATCGACGCATAAAAATGTAAATAAGATAAACATGCAGATACATCATTCTCAGATCCAAATATTTTAAAATTATTCAATATGACGCCGTCGACATCACTAATCTGTTCGGAATGCGTAGAAGTTTCTCTACAAGAGACACAAATGATGTTTCTAAAGGATTGTGTTGGGTTTGTTTCAGTTTTTCCCTGGTAGATTTGATCATTTTTTATGTCCGGGTCGTAGGACGAGAAATTGTATTGGTTTATTTGTAAAACTCTCCGATCTCTTTGAATCGTTTGAGCGTTCTTCAAACCAAGATTCTGTTGGCATTTCGTGATTGGACAATATTTATTTATGATTTCCCCAACTTGTAGACCTCTGCACTCG
Organism: Euprymna scolopes; assembly: GCF_053919585.1. Classification (NCBI taxonomy): domain Eukaryota; kingdom Metazoa; phylum Mollusca; class Cephalopoda; order Sepiida; family Sepiolidae; genus Euprymna; species Euprymna scolopes. Next base: position 75,589,487 of record NC_136509.1, read on the forward strand.
AATGTATTTTATTTAAATCATTTTGCCAAATGTGATATCACACATTCAGTATACATATGCTGACATGAAAAAATAAGAAAAAATAGATTTTAATTAAAATACATAACAAAACATTGTAACGGTAAATATTTAACACTCTGTAGACAATGATATATTTTAAGCAATGTGAATACAATTTAAAACTGGTTTATTTACATCAACCATGCGCCGTTCAGGACTCACAGTCGAGAGGTATTGATAACAATTGCTTAAAAAATATCCAAAATTGTTGTTAGTTAGGAATATTGCCGATTAAAAGTGTTTTATATATTATACTAGAAAAATATCACTCAAAAACACGTAGAAGTGATTCATCCAATTGAAAGTTTGCACCTGATTTGTGTTTCTTTATCTATCTTAATGAAACATTGGATATACGTTTGTGTGTATTTTTGTAAATATAAAACCACTTAACTTTTCAACTACAAGTCTCATGGCACGGAAATTAACAGAAAAATGTAATCATACGCATAGGATTCTTTATTGCGAGTACAGTCATTGTTTAGATGGTTGATTAACGCGTGCACAAGTCGAACAGTTTAAATGCAAACTGTTAATTACAACTTGCCGATATTTTTTATTAGTTTCCACACTAATAATAGCTAAAAGTAGTTTAATCTTATATATTTCTAATCTATGTAAGCTATACACGGTAGAGAATGCGGCGAGAGCGCTAAATATTTTGTTTTCGATTCTAGCTGATGGTACCTAAGGTGGATATTTAAAACATTTGAAATTACAGTACAATATATATATATATATATATATATATATGTGTGTGGGGGGGAAGTGTATATACATATATATATATATATATATATAATAAATACCAAGTGTGCAGTAATTAAAATATGTTTAAGCGTTGTTTTATGACTGGCAAGTTAAGGCGCCCTTGCTTGTTTACAAAGTCGAATTCTGATCAAAATACATAACATGATTGTATAGAATGTCCAATATGCAATACTTAAGCTTAATCGGTCTTTAAACAGATTCTTATTTAATTCAAATGAAAATCTTTTTCGATTTTGTCTTCTTTGCAGTAGATATACAACGCCACTAAAAGTGCGCAGGTGTTAATAACAGCTGATTAAAATCTCTGTACTTTTCTGGCATATTTATTAGTTATTAATATGTCTAAACAAAATACGGTGATATCTTTACTAAAACACAGGATAATATACACCTGAAAGAAGTAGAACATACACTAAGATGTCTTCCTAATAAGGGAGGTAATACCTTGAAGAACGGTAACATGACGGTTGAGCACATAAAACTTTACCTTCGCCAAAAGAAAGTAGCTTTCTTCCTGCTTGCCAGACTGAAGTAACATGAAAAAATGTAAATGTAATGTGACAAAGCATCTCTTAGCTCCACTCACGACTGTTCCCAGTAAAACATTATTTCAAATAACAGCCCTTTACATCAAAGCCGTAATGTGCATTGTTTGAAGATAAAGAGAACACATAAAAGAAAAAAAAGAAATTTGTTTAGCGATTTACGAAAAAATTATAATCAATCGAGCATGTTTACACCTACAGGTGAGTGTTGCTTTTTGTGTTTAATCCCTATTAATAGAGTACTAATTAAAAAAAACGGGGGTAATTAGAAGATGATCGAAGTTAAAAAAACGATTGGATACAATGTGTGTAATGTGTAAAACATTTCTTCAGTAGAATTTATTATTCTAAAATGGTGGTTGCTTGACGTACTATGATATAACTTTCCATTCCATATTGTAATCATTAAACATAGTCATTAAACCCTAATCAAGCAAGATTCATAATTTTTTCCTCGTTTGGCCTCTTTCATATTAAGCCCTAAGTTTTAAATATTTTCAAGAATAAAAGTTGATTTTCATCAAAATAAGTGTAAGTATTCTTGACTAAAGTTTTACTGGCATTATATTTTGATTGATCTTAATAAATGGAAAACACACGTAATTCAAACCTATTTCACACTAATATTTTTCTAGTATTACGTAAATAAAAATAATTATTCTGTCTGCGTGTGTCTGACTAAAAGTTAGAAACTATACATTTTTTAAGCCAACCACAACTAAGTTGTTTTGAACTCAAAACAGACGATCTGTTTATAGTGGTGAAAGTTTTATGCAGAAATGGACACACTTTTTGGTACAATTACGAGTTTCAGTCGGTGCAATGGCTGCCACAATACAAAGCAGACAATACACCTCATGTTTTGACTTCGGTGTGTTTTTCTTATAGATGTATGTTATAACGAAAATTGAGGGTGCATGTCTTACAATAGATTAAACTCGTCTTCAGATACTAACATGGACATTTCTACGTCCTGGTACGGTAGATACGGCGCCCAACATCCCAAAATAGTCACGCATGTATTATTGGCCACACGTATTGTAGTTTAGCGTCGGTGATCTGACGAGCACCAATGTTTCGACGTGATTATACCGTGGAGAATCTACATGATACACTAGTAATCAGGCCTTTAACATTTTATGAGATTCTTATAGTGCAATCGTCTGTTTATGTCCTATGCCAAACTTGTTTTTTTCTGTAAATAGCTGAGGTTGACCTGCGCATCGCCCATGTTTGCATATGTTCGTTACCAATGAGAGGAAGGAGAAATCACGTCGCTTTCGTCGGGGAGTAGCTATATTCCTGACAGCGACTTGAACAGAAACAGTATACGGCGGTTTCGTTTAGTATGAGAGAGGTGTAGGGACAGTGGATACCAGTGGCCAAAATGTGGCCTCTCAAATAAATAGTATATCATCATTCAAGTCATTACGTCTCTCTATATCTCTCTTCTCTCTATATCTCTTCTCTCTCCCTGTCACTCTCCTTCTCGATCGTACACATGCATTTATGTCTAATTTTCTTCTGTTAAATAAACGATCGAAAAAAAAGAAGAAGAAAAACAAGTATCCTTGTGGTTCTCGATCAACAAGGAGACACAGGAGTCAACGGCACATGAAAGTCATGTTACTTATCTGCTATGGTAAGAATAAATAATGCCTGTAGTGCCCTTCGTTAGTTGCGGCAATTTGAAAAATATGCAAATTTTCTACCCGCCACTGCAACTGAGAACTTCAAGATCAAACTGATAATAAAGGACATTTTTGAAAGTTTTTCTGTATATTCCTTCTCACAAAAATGTTTGCTAGTCTTTCTCTGCTCTTTTATTAGTTTCATGATATGTGATAGACTGAGCTCTAATTAATTTCCCATGTGTAAACTATTTAAAACAACTCATTTAGCTACTAGTAATGTCAACAACTTTCCTTTCTTCTATATTAAACTTTATCTATGGTTGCTCATTATTAATTACGATCAACTGACCTATTATGTTGAGGTCTTAAAATTTAAACTTTCTTTTTTCAAATATAAATACTGTAATAAAATTTTACCCAAATTCCGATAAGGGTTCTAGACATAAATTTTGGTATGTTTGTGCAGTTATTTTCATTTTCTTAGTTGATAAAAACATATTAGTATATTTTTGGAGCAAGTCATTATTTAAGCACGTCTGATTGGACACGACAGAATTCTTCTTTTCCGATGTTGTTGGATATCTTTTCAATTCGCTAATCGGTCTATTTTATTTCGGCTAGCTTGTTGTATATTATGGCACCCAAAAGTTGTTAGCCTCTCATATTTTAATAGTATACGTTAAAAATGCTTGAAAATAAATTAAAAAAAACAAGTATCATTGTTCGCAATCAACATGCGAAGAACAGGAGTTAACGGCAAACGCTTTCTATCGGAACATCTGATCGTCGTCAGGAGAAGTTGTTGTTGCTGTCGTTTTCTTTTGATTTATTGGGTCTTGGTGTATTTATAGTTTTTTTATTGACTATAAAGGTGGATGCAGGATGGGTGTGTGCGAATCATTTTAATTTTAATTTTAGATTTGCTTATTTTATATTTTATTTATTTATTTTGTTCATTTTAGTTATGGAATACAGTATATATATATATATATATATATATATATATATATATATATATAATAAAATAATGCAACAAAATAAAATATAAAAAGATATAAAAATAATGCAATATTTTTCATGGTTGAACATTTAAATTTATCTATCTTGCTGGAATCAATAGAGAAGCAGAATAAAATAAATAACAAGTTATAGGGAGGCAGAGAGAGATAGAGAGAGAGAGAGAGAGAGTGAGAGAGTAAGAGTAAGAGTTGAAGCAGTTGGATGAAGAGGAGACAGATAAAAGCCTAAGGTAAAAATTACAAATGTGGGAAAGAGAGACTAAGAGAGAGGTGTCAGAGAGTCATTTAAGTACTTCCATCTTGCTATTAACGCTAAACCTCCAGGCAAGATCGACGATCCCTGCTAGTATCAAAGAAAATCCATTCATCGTAATTGAGTAAAAGAATTAAAAAGGATGCCCAAAATCTGTAATTTTTTGATAAAATTAATATGAAACCTGAGGCTTTTTATTCATGCACTGGTTCGAAATGTTATCGTCTTGAATACTCGGACGATAATTTCATCGATGTTGTTGTTTACAATTTCACAGAGCAAACTAGTTGTTTCGTCATTTGGAGTAATACCTAACTTTTTATCAAGACGAAAATGCTATAGAGCCCACGTGTTAATGTAAAAGATTGTCTGGCAGCGTAATGATGATATATACTACGAGACAAGTTACACTCCTCTCAATTCACAAACTATAAAATATAAGGGACTATAAACACCGTTAATATTTACGTTTGTCCTAAACATAGTGGTATGTGGTAAAACAACTGAAGCAACTGTGAGTGCACAGTGAACAAGGCATAAAACGTGACTACGTTCAACATTTACACCTAAAAGTACTCGAGGTACATCAAATCCTGGTGAAAATGAACAAACGGTGCAGTTTTAGTCCTTAATATATGTGAATCTGAGTTCTGCACCACGCAAAGAGAGAGATGACTAAATCCATCAGCTGCCTATCCCCCATTTAGCTCCAAATGTCCACAAGGCCTTATCTTATTTAAATTTGAGTTCAGCCTCATGCAAAACTGCTAAATAGACATACACAGGACATTTTGGAGAAATACGGTGAAAGAGACTAAAAAAAAAGGAGTGTATTTATTAGCCCTAAAAATCCTCTTTGGCACAACCAAGGGTTATCGTGACGGATAGACCAACAACAATATGTAGAAATCAGCAAGTTACAACTTTTCAGAATTTTTTCTGAATATCAAAGGCATCAACTTTTTTAAGAAGCACAAAAGTGTCAATTTAAGCCATTTCAACCCGTAAGACCTCCTTTTCCTGGAAAATCCGTTTCGTTACTTTTTTTTACTAATATGATGTTTTATACTTATGCAAAATTTAAAAAAAAATGCAAGGCGTAGTTATCGAGAAAAGTGCTGACAGACGAACGGACGAACGGACGAGCGGACGAGCGGACGAACAGACCACGGACGAACAAACAAGGGTGAATTTACAAATCCACGTCATTTTGTCGGGGGATCAACTAGAGTCAAACATTCGATTCATTTATTATATTATTAAAGATGACACTTGATGGAACTCGACAAAGCGTGGACTCACTTCATGCAATAAGAAATAAAAATGATTATCGCATTGCGAGAAGATGCCTGTTGACCATACTGATGAGCTGTGATAAGGGAATTAGTAATGTATGTGGATGCATATATATATATATATATATATATATATATATATATATATATATATATATTGCAAAATGTTGTTAAAAATTCAAAGACACGCGTTTTATTTTTATAACCTTTGTTTATTTCCTGGACTTTTTTCCATTACATTGATAAGTTGGCAATTTTACGATTTATGTTTCCAAAAAAATATCCTGTCCTCACCAACTTCTTCAGATGTCCATTTTTACATCCAAAGGTATATTTTTAACATGCTGGACATCGTATTCGGGTAAAAGGATTTCCAAAGCCATGCTTCCTCACTTCCTCCATCTTTTGGTGTTATATATATATATATATATATATATATATATATATATATATATATATATAAATATATATATATATATATATATATATAACATAAATAGTAATGGGTACATTTTCCATGAATTCATGAAAAATATTAGCATAAAATTGTTTCGGATTTTTAAATCTAGAAAATATATGTGATTGAGGAATGTTGAAGTAATTGTTGTGAAGTAAAATGGTATATAATTCATAGACTACCATACACTGCATTTACTGAGGTTTACATTATTCTAAATTGAATAAGAGATCTGTTTTACATTATTAATATATAATATACATTTGCGTGTTTATAATATATGCATATATATTTATACATGCATACAAACACATATAAATACATTTTTTTTTGTTCTTGTGATTAAGAGAGGTGGTGTTTGATCAACACTGCTACGGAGCCATGATTTAATATTCTGTTTTGTTTTTAAATCCCCGAAACAGTGTTTCATAATGAACAAATGGTGATCCCTGTAATGGTCATTAGGACTCTTGTGAATTCCAGACAACAACCGGATGCAGGTGATTAAATGACTTACAGACTCACTAGTTTGTCAAGTAATGATAAAAAATATAATATACATAGTTGGTTTTATATAGTTTAAAAGATATAAAAGCTACCAAGAATATATATATATATATATATATATATATATATATATATATATATATATTTAATTTACCCACATAAAATTAATATACAAACGTATGAATTTATGCGTAAACTTTAAGTATTTACTTCAAAAGTGCTCAATACGTATGTAGAGCTAGTTAGTAATTCATAAAATATATATGGCGATTAAGCTACCCTGTATATTCCGCGTTTCATCCACTCTAGGAATCTTCAGGCGTATGCGCAGAAGCCTGTAGAATCCTAGAGTGGATGAAACACCATATATATTTTATAAATTACAATATATATATATATATATATATATATATATATATATATAATGTTTACTGTTTTATGGGAAAGAATTCAAACAAAGTGCACGACTACAAAGAAATTTTTTTCCAATATGAGAGCTTAATATTTCTTTATTTTAAATTGTACAGAATGTCAGAAAAACATTGATACCATCGGTTTCAAGCCTAACATAAAAGGGACCAGTTAATGGTAAATAATGTTAGGTTCTCGTCAATCATGTCTTTTTCTGTTGTAGGAAAATGCAGGTCCGCATATACTTTCTATAATTCTATAATGATGCTCATTTTTATTTAACTGTAGCTTATCTCTATTTCTATATATTTTATTGTATTTTGACTTCAATTTTCTAATTTTTTATTTTTTTTGTTTTATTTTTTAGTATATATATGTTTCAATAATTTTTTCCTATTTCGTTCCGTATTAGTATGGCTTCTGGTCTTAAGTGGTTATTCCTGGCTTGTCCAAGGGAGGTAATTAATCTATCTTATAATCTCTTAAAACGGTTGTCTTTCTTTTATTTTAGTTAAAGGGGAGTAACTCATGAATATTTGCCTTTCTATTTTATTATATTTTATTTTTTCTATTTCTTGATATATATATATATATATATATACACACATTACATTCTTTTTATAGACATATATATATATATATATATATATATATATATATATTACATTCTTTTTTATACATTCATATTTTGATTAATTAATCAGTAAGCTATATGCTGTTATTTTATTTTATTTTTGGTTACTATGTATCTGGATATGTTTAGCTTGTATCAGGTTATAAGAAATCTTATATAAGCTATTTTAGTTTCATTTACTGACTTTCAATGTCTAGGCCTTTTTTTAAATATTAATTTTTTTTATATATTTGGGTTTATGGCATTCTTTTATATAGCTGTAAAATGTTTTAACTTTTTAATTAAAATTGCCTAAACATTTTTTTTTCTTTTGCTAAATTATTTTATGCGTTAAATCGCTTGCCTGTAGAATTCTTTTGAAGGGTTTCCTTTATGAAGGGTATTTTAACTGCCATACTCGGGCAGCTAATGTTGTCGTTATCCTTGTTTTTGCCCTAAAGGAACAGATAAGCATGTACACTCTCTACTTAAATGTCCCTTGTGTCATACCTATGTATATTTCTAGTATATCACTAGCCTGATGCGTGAGTGTCGCTTCATATACGAGGGATTTCACCCTGCAACTTCCTTCTAATGGGAAATCTTCCTTGGATCTGCAAGAACAGTCCGCATTTTCTTTTTCATTGCGTCCCCTTGTGGTGATCTTTTTTATTGATGGGGTCATAGAATACCTGACCATAACTGTGTTTCTGTTGAATAATTTATGCAGCTTATGTAGTGGAGGAGATTTCTGTCTAGTTGTTTCAGGAATAAATGTCCCACTCGTGTGATTTTTGTTGAGGGAACATGGAGGTGCAACCCAAATGATGTTCCTCCTGTTACGTTTTTTTTTTTTGGTGACGTTTGGTTTGCTGGTATTTGATGTTTTTTGTGAATCCGCTTTTTTGGAGCGCCTCCCTATTGTAATATGTAGCTGCTTGATTGGCGATACTCTTCATGTCGTGTAAGCATCCACTAATTCATTGTATCCTCCTTAGCTTGCTAAAATAATTAGTTTCATGTGCCTGTACTGGTAAAAAGCAATTTGTCACTAATGCTATCGATTTTACAAAATGTCTCACTGTGCATGCGCAGACTTCTGATTTCTGTTTAGTCCTGTTCTTTCTAATTTCAACAAACAGGTGGTATACACAAAGGACATTTTAACACGTTATCAATTGCCTATGATGTTGAAACAAGTTAGTGTTGCCCGGTTACTTACATTATTTTTTATATACGAAGCGATTATCTTGAACTGTTTAAGTTGGTAACCAATCGAACTTTTTTATCATTCAAATTACTTCTAGTTATAAAATTGTTTCGGTAAGTTAATAATTAAATGAATAATATACCATAATAACTAGGATATATTATTACGGTATTTTTTTTATCCATTAAATGATTTATCAAGCTTTTTTTAACTAGTTAATACAAGGTTATTTACATAGCCGCCATTTTAAAATTAAAAAGATTAAAATCACGTACAATGTTATCATTTTACGTTTATGTAAACATAAAAAAGTAGATATATGTGTTTATATCTGTGTCGAAATATGTAATCGATAAATTCTTCATCTAATGATCATGTAACCCTGAAATTAAGAGGAAATATAATCATATACAAAGAATGTTTTATAACGAGAAAAAATCTTTGATTGAATGGATGAATAATACACACAGAAATACATCGGCAAGTTGAAAGGACAAATTGCATATTTCAACTTGCCGACGTATTTCTATTACTTTAGCACATGCCCAAAGTCATTCATGGAGGTTAATTTTTAATCTTCGTACTCTATCTGCCGATAGCTCAAACGGTAGTGAACGCGGTTGTAGTGTTAAATATTTTGGCTTAGATTCTAGTTAGTGACACCCAAGCCATTTATTTTGCTTTTGAAATCAGTATTGTATCTTAGGTATAACATAATATTGAGTAGAGAATTATAATAATAAATACGAAATCTGCATGACCTAAATACATATTTAAGGGTATTTTGTGATCGAGATCGAGCAAACCAGTGTGCCCCCCTCGCCCCGCCAATAGTAAATCAAATTTTAAAAAATTGGGTTCATAAAATTGAGTACATAATTGCACGTGCCCCTTTTCTTTGTAACTTAAATAGCATTACCCTTTTTGAAAGTGTCGTATCTGGTCTAATACTACATTTAATTTTTTATCTCCTAAGTCAGTACAGTGGGACCTCCTACTTAGCAAATAATGGGGAGCCTATTAAGTTATAGATGTTCTCACACTTTTGCCGAATGCAAACTCCGGCTTTCTTCAAGCAGGTCCTTTCAAATTCAAAATAATGTTAATAGCGCACTCAAAGACTCAAAAAGAATTCTGAACTGGATTCTTTTTTTATAATCAAAAGAGGTTGAATTATTCTCCTGTTAGCCATTAGTGCGTAGAATTAATAGCTCCTGGTAGACTAAGTTATTATTGTCTCTATTAATCAACAGAAAAAAATGTCAATTAAACCTATATATTATTCATAATTTTAACACCTGTGTCAGAAGTGAAAATTCTAGCAGGCATTTATGGTGTTTGAAACTAAAACCTTGTAGATGTGTAGTATTATTACTAATATCTAATAATGGATAGTAACATACATTCTTCATATGTATAAATATATATAAATGGTGGACTTTAGTGATGCACTGCCCTCATAGTCGATTTTGTGTTTTACATTATACTGTTTAAGAGCAACCCAGAATTGACTCCAAACTCGGAAGATTTGAAAACAAAAAGCCATTTTACAAAAAAAAAAAAAACCGACGACAAAGTAGTTCTGATATTATTTAGCCTTTATTTTCAAAGGCAACAGACACCGAGAATTATTTCCGTTTCTCCCAGTCACACATAGTGCTAGTCGTCGATTTTGGAATTCAACATTGCTATGCGTTTGAGTTCGTTGTTTGCCTTTTCCCCTCTCATTTATAGAACCAAACTATATTTAATATATGTTACTATTTACTTGCATTCCCAAAGAAGACTAAGGTAAGCGCAATGGAGGTTTCCAAGGGAGGTGACGAATTTTACTTCCTTACACTGTGCACTATCGTTGGTGAGAAATGTTATTTTTATAATCGTTTCGGATTAGAAATAGTTATCCCGAAAACGGAAGTGATGCTAATCAACATTGTGTGCAAAGAATTCAACATAACAATTTAAAAAAATATTCGTCACTTTTGGAAAAAATCGCAGCCTGTAAGATTGACCTCAATCTCAGATGAAGGACACACGGCGGTATAAAATATAAGGGATCAATTTTCATCTGCAAATCATAGATAATTAAGCCTAATTAAAGTAATTAAGGGAGCTGTGTTTGTCGGGCTTCAAAATGGGTGCAGTTGTTGCTATTTGTTTAACAAAGATTATCCGACTATTAAGCGAAGGAGCGGACTTTTAATATCGGCGTTCACTTGTCTGACGAAGGAAGCGGAAATCACTGGATCGAAATATCATGGCAGAAGTCAGTTAGTTGCATGATAAATCGGATAATCGTACCTAATTATGTTTCCCTTTTTATTTCATTTCTATTTCGATATACTGGACACCAATTTCTATTTGATTCTCTTTAATAATTGGATTATCGCTCTTTGATATAAGAACAAATACTTCGAATATTAAGCAAAAACAACGAGAATACGGTAAAGGACCCGCAATATCTGTTTACATAAGATACGTTATTTTAACAAGAACCAGGATTCTCACAGTGTGCCTTTTTTTAAATAGGAGTCAACACTTATCAAGGCCCAGATAACACTCGAAGATAGGAGTTAAAGAATGTACACTAGTCAATGGGACAATATCATAGTAAGCGATAGTACTGTAAATAGGATAAATTGGATTACTTAAGGGGAACGGCTCATCAAGAACTTCTTTACATGTGACTTGAAGACATCCATATTGTAGTCAGCTGGAAAGCAGAAAAACAGAAGACAGTTCCACAGGTGTACAATTCTAAGACGAAGCCTGTTTATCGAATCTACGTTTAATCCTTTTAATTCTTATGAGGTCACCGTACACAAATGGACTAACGAATATAGTACTATCCTCATTATAAATGAAGGAAGCATTTGTATTGTTTCTGTTCTAAATATATGCTCTTAGTAAGTACGTCGCCCACTGAAAGCCAACCCTGCCTCACCGTTGGCACTTGGCATTTTAGGGCTACGCTCGTGCAACTTCATTTTGTAGCCTTATAACAGAGCACGTATGAGCGCGTGTGAGAACATCGGCAGCAACACAATAAATAACTGACTAGAGAAAATATTAAAAGCAACAACCGTTTAAGTACTATAAAATTTAGCAAGTGTGTACGAGCTAGCAGAACAAGAAAAGGAGAGAAAAAATACACAACGTTGTCAAGAGAGAAGCAAGTTACGACCCGATTAAAATCGATGTGTGAAGACAACGGTTAAGGGCTAACGCGTGATATTTAATAAGCACATGTGTATATGTGAAAATACTTTTGAAAGATAATGAATGCGCTGTTTTGGAAGAAGCACGAAAAAATACATCTAATTTACACTTAAAAAATTAATTGTTTGTTCCTTTGTGGATCTCAGACGGCGTATGGGTCCGAGAGGTTTGAAGTGTAACAATAGAGTTAAAAAGTAAGGGCTACGTTACAGCAAGCTCACTCATATAAACATAAAACATTTGACACAGATTTCACTGCTAATTTTACATAAACGACCCTATACTAGCAGTGATTATGTCAGCTAATATAAAGTATGACACAGCGCAGTGAGTACATGTAATGATGACCCAAATCTGCAAAGCCGAATTTTTCCCAGTATTAAATAAAGATAGGCGATATTTGATGTTAAGAAAAATGAGGGGTTAGAGCAATTAGAAAGTACATAATTATGAGGTGAGATGAAGAATGATGACACATTGTTTGATACAAGAAAAAAAAACCCAGCAATCAAACCAGTTGTCCGAGGATAATGCTGCAAGAAACTTTAATCGTCTCCAAGAGCCTGATGTCACATCGGGAATCAGTTCGCACGTCACCCAAAGATTTCAGAGGACACAGCAAAAAAATAGTCAACTGAGAAAACGGCTCTTTCTCTATCTCCTGCGTGTGTTAATTCTCTCCGAAATCTAAAAATTTGAAGAAACTGTCAGCGAACGTCTCCTTGTGTCTGTTCTGCAAGCAAATATGTTTTCCTGTGTAGATAAACTGATGAGACGATCGACGGACACCTAAGAAAATTATTACCACTAGAAGAAGAATCAATGCGACAGCAAACACTCGAAGAAGCATCGGATCGATTATCAACGGTAATAAAAAAAAACATTCGTATCTTTTAAAAACATGTATTTATACTTTTGGAGGGGGGTAATTAGTACTTGCTCACTTTGTGCATTAAAAAGGTGACATGTTTTCTATGATGCTCACATTATCAGCGTGTATGTCTTTCTCCCAAGCTTACCTTAAGCCAGGGGAATAAGTTGTCCATAAACGTATTGTATTAGAAACAGGGCAAATGTCAGTCAACAGAATGCAAACGTTCAACTGACAACAGGGTATTCAAAAAGTCATTAAAGGTTTTGAACTTAAATATATTCATTATTTTTGATAATGTCTTTCTGTAATTTTAACACAATCTGACAAAGAAATTGAGAAATAAAAAAAATGCAAAATTCAAACAATCTTTATTTATGAAAAATAATGTCTTTTAAATGTTCCCTATTTTCAGCTTCGGATATTTGTGCTCTTTCCAAAACATAAACCATGGCAGATTGCAATATCTCTAAATAGCGATTTATCTCCCTTATTTCCTTCTGTGAGATGGAAGACCTCTAAAAGTCAAACCCTAAACACTGTAAGAATTAAAGAAAAACATCAAGATCGAAATAAGGGAGTTAAATCGCAATCCAGATATTCTGCAATCTGTCCTGAATTATGTTTTTGAAAGAGCATAAATATGCGAAGCTGAACATGAACGGATATGGATATAAAGCATTATTTGTTTTAAAATAAATACTGTTATAATTTGGATTTTTACAATGTCTTAGTAAGATTGTGTTGAAATCACAGAACGATATCACCAAAAAAAAAAAGGAATATATATAAGTTCAACACTCTTCAGCGACTTTTTGGACACCATGTATATCTTTAATTCTCATCTAACCCTTTCTTACTTATAGTATATGATTGATATCACAAATTGAATGACTAGTAACTAAATCACTATTTATCTGCGCAGAGTGGCGTTTTCGGTTATGAATTAGCAAACATTAAATATTAAAAATATCGAAAGTTGCCGATCTGGACAGAAAAGAAATGTCAAAATCAAGGTCTCAAACACACAGGACCTGATGACTACAATATTGCCTAAATAATGATTCTCTGTGATGGTGAAATTTATCACCGAAATTATTTCTTCAACTTTTACCGTAACTTTGATCTCGATTTCGCAACATAAACTCAGTTTTAAATTAGACCATGAGAGATATTTTGACACGTTCACACATCATGTGTGCTCAAAAACTAACACACCATTCAGTTACGTAAAGCGTTTTCGTCTGTTTAAGCAGAGATACATACACATCTTGCTGCCCACTCTTCTCTATGGATCGGAGACCTGGACCACATACAGGAGGCACGTAAAAACCCTGGAGACGTCCCACCAAAGATGCCTCCGAAAAATCCCCAGAATTAGTTGGAAGGACCGACGCACCAACACCAGCGTCCTGAGTGAGGCTGACATTCCCACTATCACCGCTACTGTTGCTCAACGCCAGCTCAGATGGACTGGTCATGTTGTCCGAATGCCGGATCTCCGCCTCCCAAAACAGATTTTCTACTCTCAGCTTGTTGAGGGAAAGCGTGCCCAGGGTGGCCAAAAGATGAGGTATAAGGACAACATCAAAGCAAATCTAAAGCGGTTTCACATGGACCTTGAGACATGGGAGGACGTGGCTGGGAGCAGGTTGGCATGGAGGAGCGCTGTCCACGAAGGTGCTGCGATTTATAGTTGTGACCTAAATCAAGCTGCTGAGGATAAACGCAAACACAGAAAGGACAGATTATCAACCAGACATACACATCCCCACCCCACCATCACTACCTTTATCTGCCCAAATTGCACAAGACAAATTGGGTCTAGGATTGGGCTCTATGCTCACCTGAGGACCCACAGAAGCCACGACGGAGGACAGTCTTACTCGGACACGTGTGACCGCCGATGATGATGATGACATACACATCCTTCTACCAAAACTTTGTTGAACAAATGCTCGTGAACTCAATTTCATAGCAAACGCTAAATACGCACTTATAAACACAATTCAGTAGGTAGCATTTCTTCTTTTACAGTATGCATAAATGTTTGCAATATCATCTTTGTTCACATTCCCATAAGCGCTAGTAACTAAGTTTATTTGTTTTTACTTTTGCGGACAGACAAACACGCACCTTACTTGACGAATTGCCTGGATCTGATTTATAGCAGACTCAGGCAATTCGTCAAGTAACGTGGGCGCTCTGTTGTTACTTTTGTGGGCAGCCAAGCGCCAACGTTACTTGAAGAATTACCTAAGTCTACTTTATAGCCTGAATCTGCAGTTCATCAAGTCTTTCCACAAAAGTCACAACAGACAAAAGTATTTACACACTAAATCGAGAAGAAAATCCTTGCTGGAGAAAAATATCTTGTTAAATTTATATCTATTAATTAAACTTCCGCTTCAGTAGTACTTATTTTTAGTTTTATTAGTGCTTGTTCGAATTCTTGTTCGGTACAGTTATAAGCAGATTTCTATGTTCAAGTCCCTTATCTAAAAAATAATAGAAAAACAGTGGCGATAAATAGAACTACATATGTTTCACTATCGCTGTATGTATCTATTGCATTGCTCACGCCCGTGGGAGATCTATTGACAGGATCAGAACAAGCACACATACATTATCAACCATAAAACCGCACGAACACAAGAATGGAGTGCTATACGCATACATATCCCAAAATGACTGCAAAAAACGCGCCTGCGTAGACAGAAACGCATATATGATGCAAAAAGATTACGAAATATAAATATCCACATCATATTATTCCGGCATGTCGTAACCTTACCACTTTTGCCATTGATACTAATCCTACAAAAACACAAACCCACGATACTATATAAATATTTCAACGCATATATATACATATATATATATATATATATATATATATATATATATATATATTTGTGTGTGTGTGTTTGTGTCAGTAAGCTTATCTCTTTAGGTAAGTACACGTTTTATATGTACATAAATATATAGTTATACATATGCATATATATATATATATACATAATATATATATATATATATAAATACATACAATTTTTGTATATAATTATAATAAAACGTATTA